>NC_143017.1:25674530-25709530 GCF_055824585.1 Amblyomma mixtum
AGGATAGAGAGCTCTGTCCTCCAACATCGTTCATTTGTGTGCTGTCGTTCTGCGCTTAAAAGCAATTCCTGCAATGCATCAAGTATTCTGCAAAAACAACCCTTGACATTCATTTTAGCATCTGTGCGCTCATATTATTTCTTCCCCTCCTCCCTCCACTAATGCCCCTAAGGGCGTTGTGGGGATGGGAATAAATAAATAAATAAATAAATAAATAAATAAATAAATAAATAAATAAATAAATAAATGTTAAATTCATTATTTAATGCGTTGCTTACACCTAGGCATAGCGCACAGTACGAGCTCACGCTTTGCGCGCAGCCCCTTTTGAGAGGCACCATGCTCTATCGGCACCCTAAAGAAAGGTGATATAGCAATACTTGGCTGCCTGAACCGCCTTTTTGTTGCGAAAGCAACACTACGCTAGTCACCGAGCCATTTCGCGGCGCACTGGAAAGGCCAAGCTGCGCATGCGCGAGGAGCGGATGACGTCACACGGCGCACAGCTGGCGCGCCCGGCCGCCGCCCGAGAAGCGCCGCCGCCGCGCGCTCTCTATCACCTCGCCGACAGTCTCTCCCTCCCCGCTCTCTCTCTCTCTGATGCACAGTAGCGATTGCGCATCGCCATCTGCGTGGTTTGTGGTGTATATAAAACTGGCAGTGGCTTAGCTCTGCTATGCCAGGAATCGCGGCTACGGCCGCTTATCTGTTTTTTCAGCCAGCGTCCGCTTCGGCGGACGCGGTTGTTGCTGCGACGCGCGTCTTTTCTTTTCTTTATCTCTTTCCTCTGATCGTTTAAGTCTCTTCTATCCGCACGTGGCAGCGGTGGTGGCTCAGCTTGAGCCAGTTGGCAGGCCCGTGCTCTTCCCTTTTCATCGTTCTCTCAGTCGCAACAACAACAACAGCTCTGCTATGCCAGGATATACATAGCCTGATGTGAGGGCGAGGTGTCCACATCTTGGTGGACACCTGAACCAGAGGGGAGGCGCATAACTGCCCTCTTGGAACAGTGGACACCTGAACCGTGCTTTAAGCTAAGTGGCGGTAGTGACTGATGTGTGCTGCATGCGTTGGCATTGGCAACGTTGTGACAGAAACGCGGCGCTGAAGACATAGGCCGTCGGCGTTCGTTGTGTTCACTGGCGTTGGCGTTGTCAGCGTTTTACACTCCAACCATTTTAAGTAAAGGAAGTGCGCATAATGGCTCCCTGGGCCAGTGGACGCCTGAATCGTGTTTATAGGTATGTGGGGTGATGAGAGACAAATGTGAGCTGCAGGCATTGACAAGGTTGTGCCAGAAACGCGGCGCTGAATCCATAGGTCATCGGCGTTCATTGTGTTCATTGGCGTTGTCAACGTTTTACACACCGATCATTTTAAGGAAAGGAAGACGAGCGCGCGTGGCAAGGCACGCCAGCTGTGCGTAGCAACGTCCCTTGCTCTTTGCGCATGCGCAGTGTGGTCGTGTAAGAGTACGCGAAACGGCGAGTCTGTGGGCAATATAGCTCACGCAACAATACATAGCTACGCGCAGATGTTGCCTTCGCAATCCTCCAGGTTTAACCAGAGCCAAACCACAGCCAATTTTAAGGCGAAAGCCTTTAATGCCTCATACTGTCGTTAGCAGACGCGTCGGCAGGAGTGTCGACAGACGCGTCGGCAGATTCGTACGCCTTTCGGCGTCACTGCTTAAAAGGCTCAAGGTTCCAGCATGAATAAAGGCGCATCTAGTGAATGCATGGGCTTCATAAATCAAATAAAAGGGGTAAAGTAAAAAAAGGACAATAAAAATAAAAATAAGAAAATAAACAAAAATAAAAACAAAATAAAGATAATTGTTGCAAATAAAAATAAAAAAACAAAATAAAGAAAATGAGCAAGAAAATAAATAAAAAACTCAATATGAAAAATACAAAGTAAATAAAAACAAACAGTGGCCAGGAAACGTTTTCGCCTTGCAGCACATTAGAGAGCTAAAGTGCCCCTGAATTATTTTAGTAACGGGGTTTTTGTATTCCGTTCTTTAAGGCCTGTGGTATTATTACTTTTCTTTTTTGAGACGCCAAAATGACGGGTGGTGATAGATGCTCAGATAATTAGTTTGCGTCTCCCCTCTTCCCTAACCAGGATTTAATTGGGCCAGCACTGGCGTCCGTCTTCACTTCCTGTCGCATTCCACACTGAATACGCATGACTCAAGAGCCAGCTGAAATTGCAAAGGTTTTAAAAACAGATATTTCCTCACATCATTCAGTTATTCAGTTATACGGGATATTTATTGCGAAATGCAAATGTTTTTTCGTCACGTTACATATCCATGCTGTTGCGCTCGACACACTAGCGCTTCACAACGTCCCACGGCGGCGCCAAGAAGGCGGTGGGCGTGACGCAGAAACGAGCGAACCACCGCTGATCCCTTTGATCGCCGGCGTAGCGCGATCACACACACGCAAGTTCGCGGGACGCACCGAGCTGCGCGCCGCGCGGCGTGGTTCCGCCATCGCTCTCCGTGCATCGCTGACGCTGCCGCCGCAACAGCGCTGTAACGGCGCCGTTACCGCTCTGATGATCCTTGGTTCCGATTTATCTCTCGTCTTTCTCTTCCTTCTCCCTCGTTGCCCTTTCTCCGACAGAATGAAAATAAAAATTACAATGAAAATGGCGGCGGAATTCAGAGCAGTGGTTTTCCTCGTGCTGCAGCGAAGCGTGCCGTCAGCAAAGCGCTCGAGCCCGCGTTAGCAGCGTTCCGCCCTCAACGACGACAGGCGTAGCGATAGGGGGCGCTGCGACGCTGGTCGCAGCGCCCCCGAGTGTGAAGCGTCCATTGACGACCACGCAGCGTGCAGAGAGCTGTCTCGGCCCACGTGGCTACAGGGTGTGATACAATGTAGAGTCGCTTTTTGTGGCTTCCTTCCTCGTCGTATTTTTGGTGCAGCTCGGCGGGAAGCCGTCCCGCACGCGTGTTCCCCGGTAGGTGCGTGAATAGGCGTGATTAGACGCCGGTGAGGAATTGTCTGGCAGCCGGCGAGAACAGCGGGCAAGGCGTACGCAGCTGACGCGAAGAGCAAGTTGAAGAAGGGTGAACAAACATGAGTCCGAATAAATGCTCCGGCCACTCCCGATCAGATGGGAAGACAAGAAAGTAAGAGGGGTGTGGTCGAAAGGTGGCACGGCGAGCCAGCGATACAGGCTTATCGCCAGCTGGATGCAGTGAGGCACATTTCATGCTCCAATAATTAAAAAAAACACACATACATTTGCTTCACGACGAAAGATGCACCCCACGTAACACGGATGAAGAGTTCAGCTGCTTAGGTAGGACCGTGTTACCCAGGCGCAACTTACTCGAACACATAATGCCATAATTGCGGCCGACTCCCGGGGATTGCTGTCAAAGGGCTATGCAGCGCTTTCTTGTCCGCGACTACATGAACCTGCGAGTTACTTCTATAGTATTGTGAGCACTGGGCTATCAGGCATTCTGCCGCGTACCGACAGCGGTGAAAGCTTACGTATGATACGGAATTTTCATTGTTAGATCTCTTTAAGCCTTTTTTTTTTTCGCCTGGCAGCTTGTGTTGCTTCTAGTATATTTTCTGAACTATGACGTGCTTACGTGCCTTGGGAACGTGCCCCTATGTTTGGAGGGAGATAAAGAAAAATAAACGAGCAAAAATGATGGGTATATTGTTTTCTTCCGCTCGTTGTGTCCGTACCAAAACTATAGAAACGGAATTGTTTTGATATCCTGGGGCGATGTGATATAGAGAGTATTCATTCTCTCTTTTTGTTTTCATTGCTCTTGCGTTTCTCAGCTGCCTAGTGGGCAACCACCTTAGGTTCGATGGGGACTGCGATACTGAAATGAGGTTGAAAGCAGCCCGATTTCCTGGCTCTGCCGATTTTTGCACTTCCTTAATGGTCTTGTGGGTGTGTTCTTTTATTGTTGTGGAAAAATAATAATAAAAATAATAATCAGTCGACTACGCCAAGTGCCGGACAATATGATAAGTCGTGTGGAATGTCTAATATCTGCACCATTAATAACTATAAACAAGAAAGTGAGTTCCAGGGAAAGTTCACGCCAAACGATGGATCGAGGCGCGCCGAGAAGAAACAAGCTACTTTCCTGACAGTCATGCTTTCGGCGTCATGCTTCTATATTTTCTGATACTGGTAACAATCATTTTTCAGCGAGGTGATGATGGGAAAGCGGCAATAGGGACACATAGGTAAGAAATGCGGCCGTCTAAATGGTAATACCTGGCCACATTCTACCAGTTTAAGACAATATAATTTACTTTCAACCATAATATCTCACAGCACTGCTGTACCAATTGTTGATCCCTTGCGTACTGTTTTTTATGCCCCTTTTGTATTTCTAAGTGTGAGTTATGATCTACCGATATATTTTTGTTTTATTTTACGGGTCCCTCACATAACCTGTGGGCTGAGTTCTGGAGTCTCTCGTTTTAGGAGAGTGCAGAAAAACAGACTAGAGATGAAAAATTTCTGATTCTTTAGGAACTGGAGGAACCAGTAGGGAGAGATGCAGTGATGGCGAGCTGCTCAACACTGCAATCCTCGGAGCGGAACACTGCGGAAGAAGGGGGCACTGGGGGCAAGCACAGGTCTGCCGCAGGGCAGAAAAGAAGAAAGAAGCTGGCTAGCTCCGCTGCGAGTACGCTGAGGATGCGAGCGCGCTGCATGATCAGGACGGGCCCAGTTCCGGTCCTGACCGGTCTCCCCTTGCACGCCGTGATTATTTGCCGCCGCCATTATAACGGACAGGAGAGGAAGGGAAAGAAATCGCAGGCAGAAGTACAAGATATACTCCAGAGAGAGAGAGAGAGAGAGAGAGACGAATAAAGAAAAGGGAAGAATAACCCGAAGAAGCAGCGGCGGCAGCATTTGGGGCCCACCGGGCGGCACGCCGAAGTCGTAAAAAGGCAGGCACGCATGGCGAACTTAGCGGACGAAGAACGCCGAGATTGGCGCTGCGGAGCCCGAGGGTGCGCAGTACTGCTTTTGCAATAATCGACAGAAGAGGAAAGAAAAAGAAAGATGAACAAAATAGGATAGAGGGAGGAATCAGCAAAGAAGAGCCAGCAGGGACTGAAGCCGAGAGCTCGATGTATTTAGAAATAATAACGCGCATCACGAACGCCATTGCCAGAACGATGGAACGCAACACGAGTTTTGTACCGGCGAGGGAAACGCGCATTGACTCGAAGAACCAAAATTCGGAGAGTTCGAAACGCGAAGCGGCGGGTGAGCGAAGGCAGTCGATCCGGGAGGGAAAACACGGCTATGACGCCGATAGAGAGATAAAGCAGAGCGCTTCATCCTGGGCGCATAAACAGCCAGGAAGCAATGCAGATACAGGCGACCCGTGCGGGGTGGGGGAATTTCTCGGCCTAAGATCAGGCTCTCAGGTGCCGCTTGCCAAACGCAGCAAGAAAAGAATAGCAGGCTAAAAGAAAGACAAGCACGTCTTGTACGAGTGGTGGGGATGGTGGAAGTGGGGAGGTCAGACCCGCTCCACGCAGAAACAAGCCTCGCGCACCTTGCCTAGAGTAGAACCCATGGACCCCGCGAGCCGCTGTTGGAACAGGCAAGGGGCGGAATTAAAGGAGCCTCCCCTCCCCCCCTTTCCTCCTCCCCGTCGAGTAAATAGCAAAGAAGAGGACGCGCGGCGGGCAGGTGAACGGCCCAGTGACCCAGTTCGTACGGCGAGAGGCGGACGGAGAGGGAAGAAAAACCGGCCCTTCGCTTCCCCTGGAGAGCTCACTGCGCCGCAGAGCACTGGTGCGGCTACGTGCAGTGCATCCCGCCCTGCCGGCGTTCTCTCCTCGCTCCATCTCATCGCAGTGCGGCGCGCACGTTTTTGCGGGGCTTCCTGCAGATGGCTTCGATCGCCGCTTCGTCGGCCAAAATCTGATGCAGCGCCCGCAGTGCCTGTGGCGCCGCGACCTGGGTAGATCATTGGATTGTTCATGTTCCTATTAAACTATGTATGTTATTAAGGCGTTAACATTAGAAGGGTCCGTGCAAACGGAAATGGCGACCGCTGTCACGTGTGACGCGTGGCATAACGAAGCTTAGTATGCTACTTCGGAAATGAAGAACCTAATTATGCCATCTGGGATATGCGGAAATTTCGTTTGTTGGCCTCGGATATAACAGACTTCGTGTGTTGACCTCGGAGATAACGAACCAAACTGTAGCACTTCGGATATTACGATCTTTAGCGTGCCAACCTCTGATATGCTGAAGCGAGAATCACCGAAGAGTGTTATTCTTTATTTTGGGTAACATCAATTTGCATCTTGTAATGCGATAGATGTGTTTTCAGATTGTATTCGATTGTTTATTGAATTTTTTTTTACCAGCCATTTATAATTTCCTGTGCTGTTACTAGTTACTATGTTCAGGGTGCGTTAGAAGTTTCCTGGTCAGAGTGTCTGCTTTTTAACCGCGCAGGGGGCCATTTACGACACTACAGAACCCTAAAACATCTGCAGTAGGTAGAGGAAGTATCATTCTCACCTCTGAGTACCTTGGTAGACTCAAAGTGCCAGGATATTCTGCCGAAAACCAGATCACATGGGCTGGGAGCTTTTGGCGCATTCTGCACCTTGCTGCGAGCCTTGTTTTTGCTGACACACATTGGCGCAGTACGTACAGCCTTCTTTTCATTTTATCGCTATGGGTGGAAATCACCTGTTATCTTGTTGACGGTTCCCTGGTCTGGTACAGCTGTCAGGAACAACGTTTCGCCCGAAAACCCATAGGGATTTCTCTGCAAAATAAAATTAAGTAGGAATGCAGCTGTATCGCTTAACCACTGCACCACTGTGTGACAAATCCAGGATCCTTGACAAAACCAGGACGTTCCTTGTGCAAGCCTTAATGCCTTTTTTGGTATCCTATGGATACTGTCTAAGTTTTCCCCATACAAGCAAACAGTATTGAATATGGTATCGTGCTAATGAGTAGTAGAGCTAGTTTTTAGCCAAATCGGAATTAATTGCTTTGCTTTACAAATTATACCAATATAACGCGATATTTTGCTCCGGACGTGGTTAAATGGAATAGACAAATCAATGTTTCTATGGAAATGAATTCCAGGAAACTTCTGACTTGTCCCTCAAAATGAATAAATTTTCCATATGTTTTTGGATCGCTTGTTACGGGGCCTAAAAATATTATAACTTGTTTTATTTGTATTTAATTCGCTTGTTACGGGGCCTAAAAATATTATAACTTGTTTTATTTGTATTTAATTTCAACTTGTTTGCTACGAGCCAGTAGGATAAATTTTCCAACCATATTATCACGCGATGTTGAAGATCATGACGTTCAGTTCCTGAGAAATATATATGTGTGTCGTCAGCATACAAGATTATATCAAGTGTCAGTGGCATGCTTGTGATGTCGTTAATGTTGATAAAAAAAAAGAAAAGAAGCTGACTAAGCATTCAGTGTTGCGGGACGCCGCGCGTGACTTCGGATGAGTTGGATCTGCTATTGTTAACGTCCCTGTACCGAAAGAGGAATAAGCCGGGCTGAATGGTACATTCTTTGCATAAAAACAGCGCAGTAGACGAGACCAAGAAGGGAGAACACACAGACAGCGCCTGTGTCTGTGTGTTCTCCCTTCTTGGTCTCGTCTACTGCGCTGTTTTTATGCAAAGCCTGTACCGAAAGCGACTTTGAAGGTAACTCTTTACTAGTTGTCATGGTACTCCCCTAATTACCTATGCGCAAAGTTTTTGGAGGAGAATGCGATGCTTACCGGCATCAAAAGCTTTCTTGAAGTTGGTTCAAAGCTAGTGTACTCAATTTGTGTTGAGAGTTCGCAAGTATTTGGTGTTTAATATTGAGCAATGCAATGGTGTTTAATATTGAGCAATACTTATCCTTTTGAAAGCCATACAGTTCTTTTATGGAAACATCATGTTTTTGGAAAAAGTTTAAGAACCCCATATTTATAACTTTTCTAAGAACTTTAGAAAATATTGTAAGAACAGAAATTAGCCTGCAATTACTAAGGTCTCTGTTGCCATCTTTAAAGATAGCAGACGCCTTCGCGATTTTGTTTTTGAGGGAATATGCCAGAACTGATAATGAGGTTACGTATGTGGGAGAGTGGCTGACTAATGAAATGGGACACTGATTTGGTGGATCTGGGTTTTAGTTTTTATTTATTGATTTCATTACTATCAGGACCGTTGAGGGGTTAAAGATAGGAGAGGTAAGTATATTTATACAAAAGCAAATACAGTAAGGAGAGTTAATTAACACAGGTGATGAAGAAGCGCAGATTTGAAAGCTTCTGGTTCCGAAATGGAGACGATGCAGGTGGGCAGGTGGTTCCAGTCTGAGCTGGTCTTTGGCAGGAAAGATAAAAGTACTGGTAACGCAATCTGTAACGCAAGCACTGCGGCTGTTGTAGCAGCTTATATAACTCTGTTTATGTACAAGGGGGGCATAAAATTCGAGGCTTCTACTTTGGAAGTTATAGGTGAAGTGGCATCAGAATGATATATTACAGAAAACCCTGAAGGCCCGGCCTTTAAGAAATGTTAATTGAAATTGTTTACATTCCGACGCTGTATGGGATCCGCACACAAAAACGGATATAAAAATTCTTGAATGCGTCCAGAGGAAAGCACTCCGGTTTATTTACCATGCTTATGGTCAGCAGGTCTCGGTATCTGATTTGCTCAACAGATCTGGGCTTCCCACGCTTGAATCCCGTCGCAAGCAGCACCGACTAAAAATGTTGTTCAATATCATACATAATAAAACAAAACTGAATTTTCAGAGTTACATGCAATGCAACACAACACGCCCCACCCGCAACAAACACGAAATGATTATCTTGATGCCACGATGCCGAGCAAAAGCATATTCTTGTTCCTTCTTTGCAAGCACCATTTCCGAACGGAACCGACTGCCAAGCGATATCACCAATCTGATATCTTCAGAATCTTTCTTGTCTGCTGTTTCGGCTCATGTATCACAGTAGCGCGTCTAGTACACAGTGTATTTCGGTTTCCTTGTTTTTATTCTGTTCACTTAGTCTGTTTGACGTCGGATGATATGCCTGTACTTTTTGTGCTTCCCGTTGGTCTTATTGAATTTTGTCCTCGTACTGTAATCGCCCTTTGTTGCTGTTGTTTCGTTGTTACTACTTTGTAATTTTTTTTATCTTTATGCACTCCTGCCTTGACCGCCAAAGGGCAGTCGGCAGTATTTATGAAATAAATAAATAAATAAATCAGGTTCATCAGGACGAGGTACTCTATCAACGATAACGTTTTGAATAATTGACCTATCATTTCCTGAAGCAAGCTCATGAACTAGTTTCAAGACGTTGCTTGAGTTGCCACGTGTATGTGTGAACTTCCTTTCATAGTAAGCAGAACGTGCTTTCTTGATTTCAGAGCCTAGTTTATTTCTTACTGTTCAAATTCGGCTAGGTGACCTAAATTTTTGTTTTTATGAATAAGGCGAAAAACTTATCACGCTGTTTTATATAGTATAACTTATATTTATTTATTTATTTATTTACAATACCCCTAAGGGCCCTCGTGCGAGGGTATTACATAGGGGGGGGGGGGGGGGGGGGGCGATACAATCATAAAAATATGGCACAGGAATTTGAACAAAATACACGTAATAATGAATTAAAACTAGTAATGTACACAAATAATAACAACAAACAACGCAGAATAAAATACTCAGTAAATGCACATAATACAACAAAAATACCAAATCTGTTAGTCCGTGGTTTGCTTTAGCGAATGCTGAAACGATTGTGGGTTAACCTCAATAGCTATGTGTGATGGCAAGTTATTCCAATCTATTATAGTGCGAGGAATGAATGATTTCGCGTAGAGCAATGAACGGCATGTGATGCGTTTTATTTTGTTAACGTGGTCACGGCGAGGAAAGACTGCAGGGTGTGGCAAAAAGAAGTCGTCGTGGAGGGTGGGATGGTGATACAGTTTGTGAAGCAAGGTTAGGCGAGCGAAATGGCGTCGACATGATAGCGGTTCCAACTCGGCACGTTGTTTTAATGCTGTGACACTGGTGAAGCGTGAATAATCTGAAAAGATGAAGCGAACAGCACGGTTTTGCAGGGATTCAAGGTTGTTTATGATGTAAGCTTGATGAGGGTCCCATATGGCAGAAGCATACTCAACTTTCGGGCGGATTAGCGTGATGTAAGCAAGTTTTTTTAAATGTGAAGGCGCGTGTTTGAGATTATGCCTAAGAAGGCCGAGTGCGCGATTTGCTGATGCTAAGATTGTGTTAATATGGTAATGCCAAGTTAGGTCAGACTGAAAGTGAACTCCTAGGTACTTGTAAGTTCTTGTAAGTTCAACTGTATCGTTATTGAGGAAGTAGGTTGTAGCAATTCGAGTGGAACGGTTAGTAAACGACATTAACTTTGTTTTAGATGCATTTAGAGACATTAGCCAGGAAGAACACCAAGCCGTTACAGCGTCAAGATCAGTTTGAAGTGAATGGCGGTCGGTTTCATTAGTAATATTACGATATATTACACAATCATCCGCGAATAACCTAATTTGAGACGATACACACTTGGGTAGATCGCTAATAAAAATTAAAAAAAGCAGAGGGCCAAGTACACTTCCCTGGGGGACTGCAGATGTTACGGGGACAGAAGACGAGTTAAAGCCGTTGACAGAGGTGAATTGTTTTCTGTTATCGAGGAATTGTTTTATCCATGAAATAACGTTGGGATGGAGATTTAAGTTTGTCAATTTGGTTAGGAGCCTGTGATGGGTAACGCGATAAAAAGCTTTAGAATAGTCTAAAAATACTGCGTCAACCTGTAAGCCAGCGTCTACTGCGGAAAATATGTCGTTAGTAAATCCAGCGAGTTGTGTGTCGCATGAATAACCCCTGCGAAAACCGTGCTGGTATTTGAAAATGATATCGTGCTCCTCTAGATAATTAATCACTTGAGTATGAATTATGTGTTCCAGGAGTTTACAGATGTTGCTGGTTAATGAGATAGGGCGATAGTTAAGTGGAATGGTGCGGTCTCCGGATTTGAAAATGGGTATTACTTTCGCTGTACGCCAGTCGTCAGGAATTGTACCGGATGATAATGATTGTGAAAAAAGTGATGTCAATACTTGATAGAGGGTTAGAGAGGCATTCTTTAGTATTTTGTTATTAAATCCAAGGTGATCAGAGCTAGTAGTAACTTTGAGGTTATTCAAAAGGGCAAGAATGCCTGATTCATTAATGATAATTTCTGGCATGGAAGTGACGGAAGATGACTGTAACATGGGCGAGGAAGTGGTGTCTTCATGGGTGAACACTGAGACGAATGCGTCGTTAAGAAGCTGTGCACACTCAGTTTCAGTTACTGGATCACCATCAGGATTAGTTAGTACGATTTCGGGGTGGGAACTCGGATTGATGACGCGCCAGAATCTATGAGATTCTGTATATTATTATAGTATATTATAGTATATATAGTATATTATTATAAAATATAGTATAACTTGGCACTTTTACAAAAATTCCAAAAGTAACACAGGATTCATAAGGCTATACGAAGCATAGAACAACAGACACAAATGAACTTGATTAAGTTGTTAAGAAAACCATGTTGTCTATCGCACAAATATTCATGAACACTCTTTTTGTATTTGGTGCCAGACATACTTTGTAGCGCCATTATAGTTATGTTAGGGTCGATGCTCAATGCATGGAGCATTACGTGCGTTATTTTTTGGAAGCCATCGTTGCCAACAATTCTGGACAAAAGAATTTTTGACTGGGAAATCGTTTCTGACCGCATTTTTTTTTTCATTTAATCTATTATTTCACTATAACAATGAGTATAACCGCAGAACACCCACGGCAATGACATTTTTTTTGCTATTAACGTTTTTGCTATCGACAAAAGCGTTCGCCATCGGTTTTTTATGGCAGTCTTGACTATTCGATACGATCGATGGGAACACTTTAAATGATTGATATGGCCACATATCAGAATAATGGACCGTTACCTTCCATATTTCCACAAGAGTATCTACGATTTTCCAATTTTAAAAATTTTTGGCCGAGAAAGCTGGACGTGAGCTTGTCCGAGATTTGGAAGGACGGCATTGAAAGTGCCTAAAACTGTATGCAGTTCGGGCACTTAGATGCGTAGCCTGAATAGTGACCTTCTTTTCCTTCATGAGGCTTCTGAAATAAATAGCCAGTTTCTTAATGTGGGCCGTTGTGATGGTTAGTAAATTATGATTAGAAAAGAATAAAAGGGTGGTCCCGTGGTATTAATTAAAAGCAAATTATCAATACCTTCTATAGATTCCCTTTGTAGTGTATTTTCGCAAGATTGGGTGAAGTAGTCGTTGCCGAAAAATAAAGTAATAATTTGCATTTTGTGTATAATTGTGTCGAATTGAGATATCAAGGGAGTGTGCCATTTTAGTGCTGTCGTAATCTGTGTGCTCCTCTAAAGTAAATGCTCTTCAAAAATAACTCCAAGAAACATTGTGGAGCTGACGCAACTTATCGGAATTTGTTTCGTTCGAAGTGAAGTCAGAAGTCATTTGGAATAGCCTTAGTTTTGGCTGTGAACTACTTTGCTTTTTGGCATTTAGCTCTAATTTATTTGATTTTAACAAAAGTGACACCTGAGATAACCAATCATTGGACGCCTGTTGCAAGATGTTTATGTATGACGCTTCGTAAATAACGATGTCATCTGCTCGGCGAAGGTTAAGTAGATTAATTATGTACAATAAAAACAACATGGGTCCCAAAACTAAGCCCTGTGGAACCACATATGCAATCTCCCGATCTGAGATGAATAATCGTTGATGATAGAACTTGAAATCAACTCTGTATTCTGGCTTCTAGATGTAATTACCTTGAAATGAATTCACCGTGCAGTATGGTCCACAGATGCACCGTCCTCGTCAAAAGTAACCGCGCAACACAGCTTATTTCTTAGCCATATAGCAAAATACTTATGCCATCTTTTAAGCACTAAATCTATGTAAGGTAAGGATAACCCCTTTCCTCACTTTTCAAGGTCTTTTGGCTTTAGGGTAAACGGGTTTAGCTTCAGGTATACGCACTATAGTTGCGGGTCAGAAGATACCAGTCGGTTCCAGCACTGGTTTTGTGAGGAGTATTTTGACCGAGAGAATATGCATCGCAAATCACCCTTCATGCACTTGTCTGTACTTGTAGCCAGGTTCGGCCCTGACTAATCATGCTGAATTAGGGGTGCTCATAACATCTCAAACACGCGGTGTGACGCCGGCAGAAATAGTGGTCGGGCGTTTCCGCAGGGCAGCGGAGTGCGGCAGTAAAACCCTAGTTTAGGTCAAGGCACAACCCGTTCAAGCAGTCGGCGTGGAATGCGGTTCCAGACTAAAGTGTCCTAAATTTAGGCAGAATGGCGTTCCAGATACGCTGTTTTCGTAAAACTTGTTGGATATAACTGAAACGCTGTTTATATACATTATCCACTTAAGATATAAAACTCGGTTCCTACACAGGCAAAAACAGCGGCTACATCAGAGTCAGAGATACCGACCTTGTTGAAGTTATCACCTCTGCTTCTAGCCATTAAACTTTGATGTGGGCCGTTACGTAACCCCCCGCCACGCCGCAGTGGCTTATTGGTTACGGCGCTCGGCTGCTGGCCCGAAAGACGCGGGTTCGATCCCGGCCATGGCGTCCGAATTTCGATGGAGGCGAAATTCTAGAGGCCCGTGTAGTGTGCGATGCCAGTGCACGTTAAAGAACCACAGGAGGTGGAAATTTCCGGAGCCTTTCACTAAGGCATCTTTAAAAGTCTGAGTCGCTTTGTGACGTTAAACCCCCATAAACCAACCAAAGTGACGTAACGCCACGTCTGTTAATGACTTCAACACATATCGTGCCACTTTAGCTTCTTTATGACGTGTTAATTTCTAACCTTCTGTGTTTATTTGAAGTGAGCCAGTTGTTTTCCTTTCATGTTCGCGCCCCTCAGTGGGTTCTTTAGGGAATTACAAACAAAATCTGACAAATAGTGTGCCTAGGTCGTATGCGCCCGGACTATTCGGGTCGATCCTCTGCTTTCTATCATTTCCGAGAGCTCTAATGGCGGCATCTCCTTCAGTTCCGTGTCGAAACGAGAGTTTTTAGGATAGTTACGAGCTTTTGCTCCCACTGGGTGCGAGCTATCCTTCGCTCAGCTGCGTGTACTAGCTAGGAAGTCTGATGACCCCCCGTAAACTTGCCTTATAATCGTTTTTTAAAGGAATTCTGAGGATAAACTGAAGTTGGCCTGTATGGACTGATCACCGAACGCTAATCAGAAAGAGGCTTCTTTTATTTAAAGCGTCTCTTTCCCCAGCATCACAGCTAATCGGCCCAATATTGAAAATCTATTGGCAAAAGCCTGTCCATAAAGTACTAGAATAAAAAAACCATCCATTTCCAATATTGTTTTATTAGCTAGGAAAGGTAAAAAAAAAAAAAACCAAATGCAGGTGTCGTCGTCACCGGCCGGTTTCGCAAGCCAAGTGCTGTGTGTGACGACAATTTTTAGCAGCAGATCACAGAAGCCACGCTACACCGCTATTCACTTCTGCAAGGGGATCACGGAGTCTTTTCCGGTCCGCTAATGACGTCACAAGTTTGAGTCGAGTGAAGTAAAAGTTTTTGAATACGAATTTCTCTGCAGCACATGCGTCTTTTACTGCCGGAAAAACAACATAGCGAGAAAAACCACAAAGCTGATCTTTAGTGAGAACAAAAACTGTATATAGCTGCCGTCAGTGCCGCTATTAGCTAATGGTACATTTACTGATGTAAGCTAATGGTGAGCCAGCATTTCCAGCATTAATACGCTGGTATATCCAGTCAGGGCGGCTATCCTGAGGCTGGATCCTTTCGTCTCTGCGAATTGAATGTGTTTGCTTGCCTGGCAGGGAAAACAAGAGTAATATCACAAGACGTGAACAAACTGCTACGCGCACGTTGGGTCTCCGCATAGTAAGTGGATTCACGCTCGGGTAAGATAACAAAAAAGCAGAGATTTTTAGTTATTTACTTATCGCCGATGTCATATCACGAATGGTAAGATTTGCCCTTAAGAACTGAGGAGACTCTAAATATCCGCCTTAAGGGTATGACACAATAACGAAATAGTTTACTGTCATATATGCATAACGTCATTCTCTACTTTACATTCCGAGTCATTATACCCCTCGTGTCGCAGTAGGGCATCGATTAAGCTCTGCGCCACTGCCCCGGTAGGTGGCCGTTTCAAACATAGTGGGGCTTGTGAAACCCAGGTTGCGGTCCTGCATCAATATTAACTCTCAGCGGTTATCTTAATTTAGCTGTTTAGCGGTTATCTTACCTTCGCATTATATGCCCTGCCCAAGGTAATTTCTTCCTCTTGATTTCGACTAGGATGTCATTAACACGCGTTTGTTCCCGCACCCACTCTGCCCGCTTCCGGTCTCTTAACATTGCACCTGTAATTTTTCTTTCCATAGCTTGCTTCGTTGTCCTTAACTTAAGCTGTACCCTCTTTGTTAGCCTCCACGTTTCTGCCCCATAGGTGAGTACCGGTAAGATACAGCTGTTGTATACCTTTCTCTTGAGGGATATTGGTAAACTCCCATTCATGATCTGAGAGAACCTGCCATATGCGCTCCACCCCATTCTTATTCTTCTAGTTATTTCCCTCTCATGATCCGGATCAGCGGCCACTCCCCGCCCTAAGTAAACGTACTCCCTTACTACTTCCAGCTCCTCGCTACCAATTGTGAACTGCTTTTCCCTTGCGAGACTGTTGAACACTACTTTGGTCTTGGTATTTCTTTCGTCTTGAAAATTAATTTGGTCTTTGGTCATTGCTCTGAACATTACTTTGGATTGACTTAGCAATGCAATGTCATCAGCGAATCACAGATTACTTAGGTATTCTCCATTAACTGTTACCCCCAACTGTTCCCAATCGAGGCCTTAGAACATCTATAAACAGGCGCTGAATAGCACTGGAGAGATCGTGTCTTCCTGCATGACACCATTCCGTATAGGAATTTTATTTCTGACTTTTTGAAGGACTATGGTAGCTGTGCAGTCGTTATAGAAATCTTCCAGTATTTTCACATAAGAATCTTCACACCCTGATTCTGCAATGCCTGCATGACTGCTGAGGTTTCCACGCAGTCAAACGCTTTCAGGTAATCAATGAAGGCTATATATAGGGGTTGGTTGTATTCTGCGCATTTATCACCTGATTGATAGTGTGAATATGGTCTATTGTCGAGTATCCTTTACAACAGCCTGCTTGGTCATTTAGTTGATCTGGAAGGTTGACTTTATTCTATTTGCGATTAACTTAGTAAATACCGTGTAGGCAACGCACACTAAGCTGGTCGGTCTGTAATTTTTCAAGTCCTTGACGTCTCTTTTCTTATGAATTTTCTTATAAAAGAATGTTAGCGTCTTCCAACATTCTGGTACACGCGGGGTCCCGTGATATTAGCCTCAGAATCTCTCAATGACGGCATGCTGGAGAGCATTCCAAACGGCAGATCACCTGAGGCATGATCATCCTAGACAACGACCTCATCCCAACCTGCGCACAAGCAGACAGTTTTCAAATGTCTCGAGGCCACGGATCTCGCCTAATACCTGGGAACAGGCGAAGCCAACCCCGTCGGATAAGCGCGACTGGCGTCCAAGAAGTGGGTAGGCGGCCGCGCCAGTGTTTTCGAGCTGTGGGACGGCACGAGGCGAAATATCAAGGCGCCATTTGTCTGCTGCGCTAAAGCCAACAGGGCGGACGCGTCTAACGGAACTAATTAAGCGGAAGGCGGCTACGCGCTGCCGACGAAGAACTCTGCAAGCAAATTGAAATAGGTCCTCGTCTTCGGCACGGCCCGTCGTCTGCCTATACTCCGCCGGCGGTGTACACGCGTGGCGCCGACGGGAGGAAGAGAAGAAGACCCGCTCAGCTGGGGACAACGCCAGAACGAACGAAGGAAAGGGGGAGGCTTCCAGTGCAAATCGAAACACGATTAGCAGCGAGGAACAAACAAAAGCAAAACAAACGGAGAGGTGAGTCCGGCGGAGGAGCGGGATTCCCCTTGCTTCTTCTTGACTCGGGCCGGTCTGGCTCGCGCGGCGGGCCTCCCGTCCATAACGGCAGGGCGGCGCAGAAGTAGGTCAAGCGTCTCCAACGCGGGCAGACGGCGGCCAAATTGCGGAGGCGAGAGGGAGATGATGTAAAGACGACGCGGAGTTTGAGGTGGAAGGCAGACGGTAATCCGTGTGCGCGCGAGGAACGGAGCGAACGAGAATCACGCGCTGCGTAGAGCCCCTGGATGTCTCGAGCCCCGCTGTATCTACCGCAGCCTAAGGCGCGCGTGGCGGGGACTGGGAGAACACCGCGCCTCGGACGGCCTCCGCTGACGTAATCGCCGCCGCATCGGAGTGTGCTATGCGAGACGACTCAGACGGAGCGTAAATGTCAGCCGATGGCGCTCGGCTATAAACAAGCGCCACCTTGGTGCAGCGCTGTAACTGCACAACGACAGTGTTCGTCGGCCCCGCGAATTCCGAGCGGGAGCGCTCAAAGCAGTAAACACCGTTGTTCGGTAGCGCGTGACAGCTCGACCGGACAAAGAGACACGTTGTTCGATGCACTACGCGTACTCCATTCTGGTTCCTGAGAGTTGGGGGCACCCTCGTGCAGTATAAGGAAACTAACGCCCGAAGTTCCTTGTTTCGAGAAACGAGACGTGAGCGTTTAGGTTTCTGCGAATGTTTGCTAAAGAAAAAAAAACGCCGTTATAGAGCACACTGCCGAGGCTGATCGAGAGACAGAAAGCTGCGGATAAGTATACTGCCTTCGACACACTGCACCAGCTACTTTTAAGCAAAGAAAACGTGCGCTGAAGGAATCGAGTAGCATGAGTGCGGATATGATGTGATTGCGACGTGCTGTAGGTATGCTACTATTCCACGTGGTTGTTAAAAGTCACTGCATTTCTTTTTTTTTCCTTTTTGTCGCTATTTATGACTACTTAGATCGATTGACACGCCTACAACGCCAGTCTTAGACTGAACACAATCTCGCACAAAGAACAGGGCTCATTTCATTGCTTGTACAGATCACCAAGAACAGAAAAAAATTAATAGAATAGAAATGGAATCGTTATATGATACAGGTCAAAACAACTCGCAGTTATATTCGAAAGTTTTTAACGTTGGCTACTGCTCTTTGCTGAAATTGATGAAAATTCTCCTACATAACAAATCTGCCGCCGAGAAGTATTTTTCTAAATATGCAAACCGATTTCACTGACATTCCAGTGATGCAAGATCTTCAATTGCGTCACTGACTGAAGCATCATGATTTTTCTAGAATTAATTTATGTTCTGTTTATCATTCAACGCCTGTATAGAGGTGGTTTTAGCACAGCACACACAAACAGCTCAGTTCACGCGTTGCAGTTCGCTTATCTTAAATCTGGCATTCAGGCTAATTCCATTTTTTTACAACACCTTTTCACACCGTACTTCATTTTGCCTTCACTCTTGGTTCCTTTTAATACAACTAACCTGGAGCCGTGGAAGTGAGGCCAGGCTTTCTCGAGGCTATGTGATTAGACTGCTATTTATTTATTATTTGTTTTTCATATGTTCACGCGCTTTGCGTCGTAGGATTGCTTATAGCACTCGTCTCTTTAATGACTGTTTCTTTCTTCTAAGAAATTATTAACAGTTACTTAAGATCCCGGTTGCTGCCTCCAGGGGTTGTTAGCTAGATTTTGCGACGACTGCAAAACTTGGCATAGGAACGCTAATCATGGTAGAACTGCACTCGTGCTATTCTCCTGCAAACGTTTCCCGTCCGTTCTCAGTTATCAATTAATAGTTTTCCCTCAACTGGCATCTAAAAGCTGCTCTCTAATGAGAGTGAAATTAATTTATGCCTTGAGCATGACTGATAAGAAATTATAAGGAAAAATAAACACATGCCGCCGAGGTCGCGGTTTCGTATCCCATCGGCGGCCTGTGCTTGTTTTTTCTTCTACTTTTGATAATAATCTTTGAACCATAAAGTAATAGTTGGAGTCAGCGACCGTCCCCTAATGTCTTTCTGTGTATCCACGTCGAAAAATGTAGCGCTGTTTAAATTTCAAGAAAAAAAAAAGTATTTACACTAATAATTTCCTCATTGATCAGAGCTACCAGTTAAAAAGCAAAAGAAAATACAAAAACATTCCCCTATGCTTTTCTTGCTTTCAGTGACTCTTGGCCTACTTCAAATGCATGCCTAACGCGTCCCTCATTTCCCTGCACCTGTCCGCTTCTGCAAAGAGCTCTCGATGCTCTGTTCGTACACGTCGTATACGATATTCTCGCTCACTGCCGACTTGTCGAAGTTTCCGTTATTTTGAGCCAATAACAAACATGCTGCGTGAGTCATACGTGATCGTTGTGACCGCAACTTGTCCTCCTCGTTTCCACTCCTATTCTTAACCTTCCACAACCCTTTGCAAGTTGCCATACTGAATCAATAGAATTCTCGCATTTTGCATTCGATTGTTCTCTTGGGCTTTCAAAGAAATAAAAAGTCTTAGATAACAGTTTTCATTTCTTTAAATGATTAAGAAGTGAGAAAGATCCCGGCCTGAACCTGGCACCTGCCTACGCAGGTACTCACACCATTATGTTCATTTTTCTTTCTCTGCCGCACCATTTAAGAATGCAGCTGACTGCCTGATGTCATTCGGTCAGTTCTATAGCGCACATTTCTATGCGACATCGAGTACACAAGTCCACCAACTTTCGCGCTTGGCCGATTCGATATTCCTCTTCATATACCAGTGCGCTTGTGAGAGATTAGTAAATCTGTACTATTACTGCCCATATGAAATTGCCAAACCGTCAATTAGTTGAATTCTTAGTTGTTTTTTTCCTAGCCCCTCCGCCTTCACGGAGAGAGATGAGTTTAATGATGAGAAGAGCAAAGTGGTCGGCCGGAAAGCTGGATATCTGGCCTGCTGGGGTGGTATTCTCCCGGAGTCGCCTTTTGCGACAGGTCGCATTAGGGCGGGGCCTAAAAAAGTGCGTGCAGTTGCTCCAAAAAACGAAAAACGCCCCGGCACTTTCGTCGGCGCTGCTTTCATTCACTCCGAGAGGCGACAATTTACCACTGCTGATTAACTAGCAGCAGTAGTTTCGTATCTTTGTTGAGTAGTTGTTCATTATTACAGAGATGATTGTTTTTTTTTATTTCAAGCATCGTAATGTACGTACTACAGTCAATGAGTACTTACAATGCAAGACTGATGTCAGTTATTTAAATTTATCATTCGTTTTACGAGGGCAATTGCGGTTTAAGCCGTGAAGAAAATGGCGCTTGTCATTCCGGTGTCTGAAGCATATTGTCGACAAATCAAATGGCGTTATTCCTAAATAATGTGTGTATGAAAGTTGTCGTGTACGTTTTGTGTGTGCTTAGCGTGTGAGGTAACTATTTACGGGCACTAGCACGGCGTCGTCCAGTGGCCATGCTAGTGCCTCGTCCAGTGCTTTTCCAGCCGCATCGGTGGTTTAAACATGTGAACGACAACACGGAGGTGTTTAATGTTCAGTTGTATGTTTGTAAAAGTCGTCACATTGCTTTAAATCCTCTTTAGCTCGTGCGGACACTGTTTCGTGGCGCTAACGTGCATTAAAACGCCTTGAAGGGTCATGTAGCCGCAAGCACAAACGCTGCCAAGGCCACCTCGTCGCAGCGGGCAACGTCTGCTTCGTCGTCTGTTTACGACGGTGCAAAGTAAGTTCGCATGGCGAGCGGCAGCCCGGCTCAGCAGACGGTAGCCACAGTGCTGCGCTCTTCGGCAGCTGGTAGTGCCGCCGAAAAGATTCGTCGGGCAAGGCAAACGGGTCGCGATGTCCGCTGACACGGCACTCTCCTTTGCGGCTCCAAAACCAGGCAAGGAGCGTGGGATCCATGGCGTCTATTAGTATCAATTCCCTAGTTCATCGCCTGTGCGAACTGCTTCAGCGCATTCCGTTGTTCGACAAAGCGTAGTAAATGGAGGCGACGTCACGATGACGTACAAGGCGGATCCATTGTCGTCACGCCGACGTCACCACGGCTCTAGCCAATCAGCGAAGAGCGAAGCGGACATGTCGTAAAAGGCGACGCCGGGAGAATACCACCTTTACTCTGCCCTTGTGAAGGGGAACAGTGGAAGGAATGGGTGACGATGATGGTGAGAAGGAAGATGAGAATATGCGCACAAACATTTGACTACATCACCACCGCGAGTCGAGGCCGGACTGCTTTCCAACTCTGCGGCCAAGCGCCTAGCAGTAAATCCTCCAAGAGTGGCCTGCCGTCTAAACCCTTCAAGGAAGCGGCCAACGTGAGCCTTCGGCGCGCATATAATGGACACACCACTGGTACATGCTCCGCAGTCTAGGTTGTGTCACAAGTGTAACACTCCGGGATGTCGGCTAGTCCAAATATATATAACATACTTTCAGGCGATAAACAATCTATCCTATGAACTAAGGGTTATGTTTTATGTCACTGCTAAAATAGCCAACCTATAGCGCAGCAGCAGAAATAAATGGATAGAAAAACAACGAAATAAATCAACGCAAATCACTTGAACCACTTAACACGGCACCGAAGACATCGGACAAAAGTTATGAAGATCAAGGATTTCATCAATAATTGTCCCTCCATGGCAGCAACGTAAAAGAGCTCAGAGTCTTAATCCTGAAATTATTTTACACCATAACTAAATTTAGCAGATTTTAAGCAAACAAGAGAGGGGGGATGAGGGGCTCGTTATAAATATGAGAGAAGCCAACAGCCACAGAAACCAAGGGACACGAGGGATTTTTAATTAATTTATTTATTTTGTGATGTTGTTCAATTTAGACTATTACTGAATATGTTATCGCTTAAAGGTAATTGATTAGAAAAGCAGAAGAAAAAACAACCACATGCCGCCGGTGGGATCCGAACCCACGACCTCCGAATTACGCGTCCGGTGCTCTACCGCTGAGCGCGACGGCTGTCAATTCTTCTGCTTTTGGGTGTACTTATGTTTACAAATAACCTAACTTTTTAGACTGTTCACAAGCGCCACCCACGCTCTTAAGCGGCGGACGTAGCACGTCCTGAGTTACCGCTGATGTGACGTAGAACGTCATCGAACGGCGAGAGTGGAAGCTGTGTGAGAACCCACTTATGCTTCCTATGGCATCAAGGCTGCCAGAACCGAGGCCCTCGCTAAGCAATTAAGCAAGATTTTAGTTATTTCTGAACGCATCAAGACGATAAAACTAACACAAACACGCAGGCCCACACAGAAAATCAAGGCCAAAAGTTACGTCTGTCCCATCAGCTGCAAATGAAGGACTGTGGCCATTTAAATTTCTAGAAGTTTTACGGCTAGTCTAAGCTTTCGCGTGAATTTATCTTTCTTGGGGCCTCCTGCAGCCCTGGCAACTGGCACTTTTTTTTGATTTGAAAACAGAAATGAATACAAGCAAACTATGTACAATGGTACTGGAAACACAGCCAAGGCTAGTGTCGGGTCCAACACAATGATAAATTGCAAAAATGCGGCAGGTGGAGAGAACACTTCTCACATAAATAATTTCAAAATATTAAAATAACAACTTACATAGCTAATAGACAGTTTTAGCTGTGCGTCCGCAAAAGCTGTGCGTACGCTACGGGCGCACCTAAAGTCACTGGAACTCTGAAAGTACCGCAGCTGTTTTCTCTTCGCCGCCGCGCCGCCTATTGGCCAGTTTTGATCACGTGATTAGGCGCCTCCATAGATGGTCCACTCGCTCTAGGAGCCGACGGGGCGCAGTGCTTCCGAAGTGGTTGGACGGCGTGTTTTACGAAGTAGCACGTTCAGTATCGCGTCTGTGTGCGTGTGTGTGTGTGTGTCTGTGTGCGAGCGTGCCTCTATATGAGCGTATGTCTGTGTGCGTGTCTCTGTGCGCGCCTGTCTCTGTGTGCGCGCATGTGGGCTGCGCGCGCGCGTTTCTGTGTGCGTACGTGTGTCTGTCCGTGCGTGCGTCTGCTTGCGTATCTGTGTGCGCGCGCCTGTGTCTGTGTATGCGTGTGTCTGCGTGCGTATCTGTGTGCACCGCGTGTGTCTGTGCACCGCGTGTGTCTGTGTATGCGTGTCTCTGTCGGTGTGTGTGTCTGCGTGCGTGTCTTGTGCACCGCGTGTGTCTGTGTGCGTCGTGTGTTTGTGTGAGTGTGACAGCAATAAATGTCTTCGAAGACATTGCTTTACGAGATTTTTTTCCCAGCTGGTCATCGATATTGGCTAATGAGGATGAAATAAAAAAAAGAATAAATTGCAGAGTTTAACGTCCCGAAGAGACACGATAGCTATGAAGGGTGCCGAAGTGGAGCGCAGTGGGAGAATTTATGCCACCTGGAGTTATTTAACGCGTACTTACATCGCACTGCGCACGGCAGTTTTTGTATTCTGCCTCCATCGAAATACAGCCACAGCGCGCCCGCATGCTATCTGGCCGCACAGTTAGAGCGTTGGTCCCGTCGTCGACTTTGGGGTCGCCCAACTACCTACCACAAGCCTCCGAGCGGCGACTGACCACACGGAGGGAAGAACAGGAGGCAAGAAACAGCAAGCGCACAGGGAACGTTTTATACACATCAGACTTCCAAGTGAACCGATTTACTAAACGTTCTGCTATATCCCGCTCGTATGTACGCAGCCTGCCGGCTTTATAGTTTTCCGGGCCCCGAAAACATGCATTTGCGAGCCTCTCACGGAACCAAAATAGGACAAGCCTGCTTCTTACGTTGTTAGCTCATACCCGTGGGCTAAAGAATACGAGAGGCTGCGCAGCTGTCGTGCGACGCTTTCAAGGTTTTCGAAACCCTCACCTTATCTAAAGTCTCAATCATGAATACTTTCAATGATTAATTTTCGCGCAAAACAGATGAGCAAGGCGGCCGCAAGGGAGACCTTCTTCGCCTAGCAGACGACGCGCTCGCCGCGCTGGACCACCTCTGGCAACAACACCCCAATGTTGCCCGCGCGCCGCCCGCTGGTTGCGGTACTTTCAGAGTTCCAGTGACTTTAGGCGCACCTTACGCGCAGTGCCACCCGTCCTGGCAACGACAGTTTTAGTTGGGAGTGGCTAGCGTAGCGCCCGGGGAGCGTAGGATACAGTGGCGCCATCTATCGACAGCAAGTCAAAGCTCCTGAACTGTGTGCCGAGGAAACTTTTTCCTCTTTTATTAATGACAGTGGTGGTTGCATTCGAAGGCTTTGTTTCTTTTTTAATGTAAATCAATTGAATCAAATGAAAATATAAGTTCTAGCGCAAAGTTGGAGAAGTACTTTACCGGAGGTCGTTGCAATGACGACAGTGTACGCGGTAGATAGTTAGGCTTAACATCAAGAAATTCTTGGGTTCATCTAAAAAACGATGACTATTTGTTACATATATCGTTACGGAGGGGTGAGAATGCACAAAATAAAAGTGAATACAACCGTTTAGAGCGAGCTATCGCGTCGAAAAATGCAGCGGCGACGCAGTGTTCGGTTCGAAGCGGGCGTGCTGTTCGCCGCCATGTTGCCAACGTTAGCTACGCAAGCCACGCAAGCAACGCAACGCAAAGTCCGCTGGCTTGCGTACGCACGCAAGACGCAGGGCTCGCGCTTGCGTTCTGCGCATGCGCACTACGGTCCCCGCAAGCTCCTTGCGTACGCTAAGCCCTTGCGGACGCACAGCTAAAACTGTCTAATATATACACTTGTTATCATGCATACATTCTTTGTACGCAGTAACCTTAAATATTAACAATTTTACAGTCATTTGGGTACAGAACTTACAGCTCAACCGGCGGAAACTTACAGATTCAGCAAAAATATTTTAAGAGATTGTGAAAAATTAATTTTTATTTTAACATCATTAGGGATGTCATTCCATATTTGTGCCCCGTTGAATTCAATCAACCTTTTCCCGTAAGTATTGCGGCATATTGGTAGGTTAAAATGATTTGCACTTGCATCTCTAGTGTCCCTTTTAGGAATTATAAAGATACTGTGATGAAACGGGTCATTGAATTGCAGTATTTTATGAATTGTCTGTGCTGTTTTTAACGTGCAGATAGAATGTAAAGATAAAAAATGTAAAATATGTGCTGACTGAAATAGTGGCCTGCTGGGGCAAGTGTAGTTTGAGTATGTGATAATTCTTAGAGCTCTCTTTTGTAATCTGACTATGGGTTCAAGATATGTAGGGTACGTGTTGCCCCAAGATTCTATGCAGTAACTTGACTGACTGTGTATAAAAGCAAAATATAGTATACGGAGAACAGAGAATTCAAAACATTCTCGCGCTTTCAGGAGAATATGGCATCCATACGCAAGTTTTGAACAAACTTGTTTTGTGTGATTTCTCCAGTGCATATCAGAATCAAAATGCACACCTAGGTATTTAAAACTTGTTACATGTTGTAAGGGCTCATTATTTACATGCAAGGTGATAGCATTGTAGTTTAAACTTTTTCCCCTGGAGCTAAACACTGTGTATTTTGTTTTCTGAATATTAACAGTGAGCTGGTTGGTAGTAAACCACTTTAGGACCCTGACAAGTTCTTCGTTTATTTTTCTGTTTAGTTCTTCTATTGATTCTCCTATAGATACCAATGCCGTGTCATCAGTATACATTAATCCTTGAGCATATTGCTGTTTGCGGTTGGTGAGATAACTGGCGAATGAATCTGCTATTTTCCCTCTAAAACCGTAATTGCGAAGTTAATCAAGTAGGATGGTATGATTAACGGTATCGAACGCCTTCTTAATGTCTAAATACACAACTATGGCTATCTTGTTTTCGTGAAGGGTTCTATTTAAAATTTCTGTTAGGACCAGTACAGCAGATCCTGTTGATCTCTGCGGTGTGAAGCCATGCTGACTGGCGCTCATTATACTATATTTTCTTACGAATTTCCTGACATGTGAACACGGACATTTTTCAAAAATTGTGTTACACGGATTGATACGATGGAAAATACCGTTTCTTTAGGAATTCATGCACTTCGGCAAGCAGAAGTTTAAATTACCCGTATTTTTACATTCTCTATCACAGGTGATACGTGGGTACTTCATATGTGGTTCTTGGCAGCTGCGTAGTACAATGACTGAAACAGTTTAGACCATAAAACTTAGCAACTACTATCGTCTGGTCAAAAAAGTATCAACTCTTCTCCACGCCAACACTGACGAGGCAGCACATTTTTTAACATTAGGCTGTCTCACCAGCGACTACAAAGAAGCACGGATCAATGAGGGACGTTCACGCGCATGTCGTTAGTCACTTCCGGGTGAGTGGCGAGCCAAGAGGTGTCGCCAGGTGACCGCCCAGCACTCCAAGGTGAAGAGCACCGCCAAGGACACTGCGTCACGGGCTGGTGAGCACACCCGGGCAAAGGAGCGCGGAGTCTCGATCGAGTTCGAGCTACTCCCGCGGGTGCCTTTCTTCGCACGCCCTCCTCTTTCTTTACCGGCGGAGATAAAAAGAGCTCCCGATTCAAAAGCGCGCAGCTCTCAATCACCGCGACACGCGTGTCCCTAAAGCCGCGAAGCATCGCCACGGTAGTTGTCTGCAGTTGTCTGCAACGCTGGAGAAACCATGCATCATAACACCATCTGCCGGGCTAGTTGGTTGCGATTCATTTGTATCAGCAGCGCGAACACAACGCAGGAAGAAGAAGGAGAAGATAGTGAAGAGCGCTGATAGGAAGAAGAAGAAGAAGATAGTACAGAGCGCAGAAGATAGTCAGCGCTCTGTACTATCTCCTCCTTCTTCTTCCTGTGTTGTGTTCACGCTGCTGATACATGTGCCACGCATCATCCCCGCTGCCTCGTAGCTTGAGCGAGCCATGATGTTCGAGCGCCCGTCCGCTTCTGAATTCCCCTCCGCAGCGGCCACGTGTTTTATTCTATACTGAACTGGTCTCGAGATCTAGAAGAATGCGGTGAGGGGCTAGTTGGTACGACATTATGCGAACAAATAATAACTGCTCAAAAAGGACAGGACAGGTTTTTGTGGTTAGTGCGCATGCACTTGGCTGTTGAAGGAAAGAGGAGTTGGTGGAATAAATCAGTTGTTAGTCTGCGTTTTTCCCGTGTGGTTCTCTTTCTCTTGTGCCGTCCTTTTTGCGCAGTTATTTTTTGTTCTTATAATGGTCACGAGAGACGTTTACCGAGTAGCGAGACACGAATGGTGACCATGTGTTAAGAGCGAGGAACTATCTGTCTGTATGAACTGTTAAGCGCTTTGTAGCACGCACCTTGTTTACTACGCTGCACCGAACTGCACTGGAAGGTACCCCCTTCAGAATGCCGGTTGCGCGCCTTGAAGCAGCGCGCAGAGGGAAGAACGCTTCGGCCTAAACCGCGGCCCCTTCGGGTTTCGTCGTGAATGCCCGCATCGCTCGATCGTGAGCGAACAAGAAATGCGCGTTGCTTATTCATTCCGTCTCTTTACCCCGCGCCGCCTCGGTTTAACCCCCACCGAGAAACCCCCCCCCCCCCCCCCGCCCCCTCTCCGAGGCGGCTTCTTCCCCCTTTACCCTCCCCCCCGGAGCGCGTGGGGCGTGCCCACTTCCTCGTTCCAGCGATTCCCAAGGTCGGCCGCCAGTAACAACGCTTGGAACTCCTGACCGAGTCGGCCGATAGGTTACGGCGACGCTCCCTAGCGCCGCTGCGGAGAGTGCACGACGCATGCGCCCCCCATATCACTGAGGAGATACTGGCCGCTTGTGCTAGGCTTAAATGTCGGACTGACAAAACATAATTAGAAACAAAAAAATTGACTGCTGTGGTTATATGCAGAGTAATCATGCTTCGTTCGTCCTATAGAGAAGTGAGGGAAATCGAGTTTTATTTAAGCATGATTTATATGTACACCTTTCCAATTTTTCAACATGAGCTGCATTCGATTCAGCCGTGGTTCTCTGCACCGCCGGAACCGGTTCACGGTGCGCTGCACCAAAGCGCTCGATTCACAGCGACCCCTGCACCACCGTCCGCGATTGATTTTGGTGCAGTCGTGGTGCCGCTTCGGTGCAAAGAACCGCGGCACCCTCAGAGACGGAGGTGCAGGATTGTGGTGCACGTGTTTGACGGCGTAAGCAGACGACGCGCGCAGACGACGCGCGCAGCCGACGTTTTGTTTGTTAACATCAATGGCCAACTAAAGGAAGTTTTTCCCGTTTCTCGCGACAGCCTGAACAGCCTCTTGAATTCGAAGCTGAAATACCTAGCTACTACGCTTTCGTAGTAGTTGGGGATTCTGTTTCGGTCTGTCCGAACTGTGTTGCTGCAAAAGAAAGCACCACGTCGGCTTCCTCATCTTCGCTGTCTGACGACTCAGAAAATTCCATAAAAGTGGATTCGGCGATGTCGTAGTCCATGACTCCACGAGGCACGAAAAACAGACGCGACGCGACGCACCGCAACACAACACACCACGACGGACGAGAACCGGATAGCAGACGACAAGGCATGTGCGTGCACGCGCTCGATTGAAAATCTCCGCACCAGTGATTTGTGACGCTGCTGACGCGCTGCACCTGCACCAAGAAACTGGAATTGCACCGCGCCGGCACCAACGGAACTTTTTCAGAATTAGTGCAGAGAACCAGTTCTGAATCGAACAGACCTATGAATGCGCTAGTGTCGACCGCCGAGTTGATAAGTGCATATCACGTGGCACAGCAGCGGAATATACAATACGTGCGTGTGAGCAGCAAACGGTTCTGTGCGTGTCCTCTGCTAGGCGCTTCTGGATAACGGACCCAACTCCATTTTTTTTGTACATTATCGTCTTTCATGTTTTCGGCACAGTGCTGAGAAGAGATATATATATAGAGAGAGGAAGATGAAAGGCAGTATAAAAGGCAACGTGGTGCCGCCTTCCTTCGTGCTTCAAAGAAAAGTGCGAAGTATTAAGCCAAATAATGGGGTCAGATGTCGCTGCTACCACGCTACACGTGAGGGTTCATATATATACAAGGTGTTTCACCTAAGACATTGCACATTTTTTAAAAAATAGGCTTTTTGAGTTAGAACAGAGCTTTTTTCGCAATAGCATTGTCAGCAGTGTAGTATATCAGAATACAGCTAAGACGTACTAACTAGCAGTCTGGTTAAATAACATTGAATAGTTAACTTGTTAACTATTACTGCTAGGCTCATTAATTAAGAGACGCGTGTAGCCCACGCGTGTAATATCCATATCAGTTTTTAGAATCTCGAAAACACTATTACCCTAGGTGCTGTGGCTGAACACATTTTGGCGATCTTTGCCTAGAGAGGTTCCTTTGCCTGTCAGCTTTCCGAAAGCGCATGTATGCTGGCGCGTTGTAGGCAAAAATTGCTGGGCTACAGCGCCGAGTGTAACAGCCTCTTCGAAATTATAAAAACTGGTATGGATATAAATTAGGGTGGGCTACACGCCTCTTCATAATTAATGAGCAGAACAGTAATAGTTAAAAGTTAATTATTCAATATTCAATAGCCTGCTAGTTAGCTCGTCTCAGATGTATTCTGATGTACTACACCACTGACAATGCTATGGCGAAAATTTTCTGAGCGCTGCACAACCCACCTCGGACGATTTTAAGTAATGTTCAGCTTGTAGAAGAACTCACAGTAGGTTCATGCATCGCCGCGACCATATTTTAATAGCGCTTTTTTTCGTCACCCCACAGTTTCGCGTTGAATTTCAAACAGTGTCCCTCATTTTTTTGTTTCAGTAATTATTCAGGAAGGTCTGATGCATTTCCGTTCTCTGTTGTTTATTCTTGAAAAGACTGATGTATGTACTCGGGACTCTATAATAGGAAACGGAAGTTTCCGCTGAAAAGAGTCACTTCTTCGCCATCGCACGACGTATGGCACCCCTTTTAATTGTAGGCACAGTTCACCTAATAAAACGCACCTTTTCACGTCCGCCTACTGTTTCATCCTTTGCATTGTCGTCAAATGATGATAAACTATCAAGAAAATAAAAAGTGCTTTTCTTTTTTTTGTTAAGCGACTCTGCGGCCGGGGGGTTCACATGCATGGGGTAGAAGTTTTGACTAATGCTATTCGTTCGAAGTTGCTGACTTTTTTGTAGAGAGGAAGCTTTTGTGTTGTTTTATATTTAGACAGAGTGACAACAACACGAGCACTTGTGTTGTTGTCACTCTCTCTCTGTCCCTGTGGTGCCACACCAGTATGAATTCGTACCAACTCGCCCAATTTTCAACCCTTTTGAACTTTATGAGCACTTGTGTTGTTGTCACTCTGTCTCTGTCCCTGTCCCTGTGGTGCCACACCAGTATGAATTCGTACCAACTCGCCCAATTTTCAACCCTTTTGAACTTTATGAGCACTTGTGTTGTTGTCACTCTGTCTCTGTCCCTATCCCTGTGGTGCCACACCAGTATGAATTCGTACCAACTCGCCCAATCTTCAACCCTTTTGAACTTTATGAGCACTTGTGTTGTTGTCACTCTGTCTCTGTCCGTGTCCCTGTGGTGCCACACCAGTATGAATTCGTACCAACTCGCCCAATTTTCAACCCTTTTGAACTTTATGAGCACTTGTGTTGTTGTCACTCTGTCTCTGTCCCTGTCCCTGTGGTGCCACACCAGTATGAATTCGTACCAACTCGCCCAATTTTCAACCCTTCTGAACTTTATGAGCACTTGTGTTGTTGTCACTCTGTCTCTGTCCCTGTCCCTGTGGTGCCACACCAGTATGAATTCGTACCAACTCGCCCAATTTTCAACCCTTTTGAACTTTATGAGCACTTGTGTTGTTGTCACTCTGTCTCTGTCCCTGTCCCTGTGGTGCCACACCAGTATGAATTCGTACCAACTCGCCCAATTTTCAACCCTTTTGAACTTTATGAGCACTTGTGTTGTTGTCACTCTGTCTCTGTCCCTGTCCCTGTGGTGCCACACCAGTATGAATTCGTACCAACTCGCCCAATTTTCAACCCTTTTGAACTTTATGAGCACTTGTGTTGTTGTCACTCTGTCTCTGTCCCTGTCCCTGTCCCTGTGGTGCCACACCAGTATGAATTCGTACCAACTCGCCCAATTTTCAACCCTTTCGAACTTTATTTCTTGTACAACGGGCTCTTTTCAAAGAGCACTTGTGTTGTTGTCACTCTGTCTCTGTCCCTGTCCCTGTGGTGCCACACCAGTATGAATTCGTACCAACTCGCCCAATTTTCAACCCTTTTGAACTTTATGAGCACTTGTGTTGTTGTCACTCTGTCTCTGTCCCTGTCCCTGTGGTGCCGCACCAGTATGAATTCGTACCAACTCGCCCAATTTTCAACCCTTTTGAACTTTATGAGCACTTGTGTTGTTGTCACTCTGTCTCTGTCCCTGTCCCTGTGGTGCCACACCAGTATGAATTCGTACCAACTCGCCCAATTTTCAACCCTTTTGAACTTTATTTCTTGTACAACGGGCTCTTTTCAAAGAGCACTTGTGTTGTTGTCACTCTGTCTCTGTCCCTGTCCCTGTGGTGCCACACCAGTATGAATTCGTACCAACTCGCCCAATTTTCAACCCTTTTGAACTTTATGAGCACTTGTGTTGTTGTCACTCTGTCTCTGTCCCTGTCCCTGTGGTGCCGCACCAGTATGAATTCGTACCAACTCGCCCAATTTTCAACCCTTTTGAACTTTATGAGCACTTGTGTTGTTGTCACTCTGTCTCTGTCCCTGTCCCTGTGGTGCCACACCAGTATGAATTCGTACCAACTCGCCCAATTTTCAACCCTTTTGAACTTTATTTCTTGTACAACGGGCTCTTTTCAAAGAGCACTTGTGTTGTTGTCACTCTGTCTCTGTCCCTGTCCCTGTGGTGCCACACCAGTATGAATTCGTACCAACTCGCCCAATTTTCAACCCTTTTGAAATAATGTTAAATAGCCGCGATTTTTCATTCCTGTATTGTTTTATTTTGTGAGCGAATAAATGTTCTTACGAATCATGTCCTTAGAGTCCTGTGTGCACTCGTATTCTTACGTAAATATTACAGTGAACGAAACAACTAACTCTACGGCTTTATTCAAGCAGAAAAATGACTAAGTTATTGTTTGGGGCCAGGCTCTCTTTTGCACTTTTTTATTTTTACCAGCGACGTATAACACCCCCCACAAAATATTTCTGGCTACGCTACTGAAGGCGAGGGTTGATTGGAGAGACGTGGGAAAAGCCCTTGTCCTCCAGTGAGCGTAGTCAGGCTAATGATGGTGATGGTTCCATAAAGATACTACATTTTGTGATTATCTGCGGAAAGAGTCGACGCATATAGTGTTTATAGCGGTTAGCGTAGTGATGACCGTCTTTCGTCTTTCCCGCCAAGTGGCGCTTTAAGCAGAAAGCAAATATTTATTTATTTACTACCATCAAGCGCTGTGACATAGTAGGGGAGAGTAAGAAGCGTAATCATCAGCCGCAGCAGCCTGACTACGCCCACTGCAGGGCAAAGGCCTCTCCCATGTCTCTCCAATTAACTCTGTCCTTTGCCAGTTGCGGCCACTGTATCTCCGCCAACTTCTTAATCTCATCCGCCCTCCTAACTTACTGCCGCCCCCTGCCCCAAGCCCATTTCTTACCCTTGATTTCGACTAGGATGTCATTAACCAATACCGGTGAAATGGCGAAACGATGCGCCACTTCCCCGGTAGGTGTCTGTTTCAAACACAGCCAACGGTGGTGCATGCGAGACCCAGGCTGTTCCTTGTGAGCAATACGAAACAGCATAGCTCGAGCAAGCCTAATTTTGTCGCACATATAGCGCTACGGGAGGCTGTCTATTTTCACGCGACAGCGTTAAAGGCCCCATTCACCACAAAATCCAGTGTCGGCGTTGTGAGTGAGATGTCACGGGCGTGGCTCTGGCAGGTGGCGCCCAGAGAGCAACCTAGGAGGCAGGTGGGCCACCTCAGTCACGTGACCTTTTGGCGTCATCACAGCGTGCCCACCGGATAGGGAGCAAACTGCCTACCGTGGCAGGTGGCAGTTAAATTAATAATTGGTTGCTCGTGGAGAGCAACCTGGGTCGCACAAGGGCCACAGCTGGGGGCACCTGCCATCGCAGGGCAGTGGCCCATCGCTTAACCGTTGCACCACACTGCACCAGGAGTGGTATGAAGACTCCCAGGGGTCTATGAATGTAAAGTAGAGAACGACCAAATCCGCATATATGGGAATTAACCCTTTACGCTATCGCGTCATACCCTTAAGGCGGAAATGGTGTGTGCCCTCCAGTTTTTTTGCGGGTAGGCCTGCTATTGTCCGAGTCATTTTCCGCTCAGTCATTTTCATTTTTGCTGACTCATTTTCCGTCCAGCGTTTTCCTCCTCCCCCCAAAAGTGGAGAGGAGGAGGGGAAGAGGGGAAGGTTGGCAGGTGGCCGGTGGAGAGAGGAAAATCCCCCTAAACACCACCTGGTACACACAGACGCGGACGGACAATTTTCTCCTAGGTGTACCTCCCATTGTAATTGCATTAAGAAAGCTGGAACGAGCCTCGTTCCAGATAGAATGTGTGCAGCAGAGGCTGGAGATGGAGCTTATGTGGAACCGAGGATTAAAGTATACTTGTCATTGCTTCTGCTCATTACTGCACTTTGTCTAGCCTTCCTATTTCATTTCTTTTTTTTGTTAATTTGTTGCATTGTATTCATAAATAAATGGAATTTTCAAGATGGGACACCTGTAAAGGCCTAATAGTGACCGTAGATCCAGTCCGTCAAATGGAAACACTAGGAAGATAGATTGATATCTATGGTAAGAAAAGAATAAAGCGCCTTCTAAAAGGGACGTCGCGTCTTCGCCAGACGGCACAGATTTTTTGGGAACATCAGCTTCCAACCCCTCCCATTATTTCTTTGAGAATATTAGCCTCCAAAAGCCGTAATAGAATGAACAGGAACCCCCTATCTGTCTGGTAGGAACATATCAAGAAAAGTGACGCAACTTGCGAAACAATAATTATACGCGTAGGAAAGAAAACTTCCGCACAAGTTATGTTGCCCATAGACTGCCTTATCAAATGCCAGAACTTTTAAGGAAATGTCCTTCCGCAGGGAACATTACTAGAAGCAAATATATCCACCACATGTAGCAGAAAAGTGGGTCTTGATTTGGGAGCCTCTGTGGGCCCAATGTGGGAAGCCAATATTGAACCAATATGGGCTCTGCAACTCGATCCCATACTGGCGCAATGTGGCCAGCTCACGATACCTTTCCATTAGTCCTAGGTTGGACTTCTACTGCTCTGGTCTACATCGATCCCACATCAGGGACCCACCAAGTTATTGATTGTAACGATGCAGGCAGCCCATGGGGACGAATGTCGGTCTTGCTCGAGGATTAACCCTTCCCGCACCAGCACAGGGCAGACCCCGGTTCTACACACGTCCCCAAAGGGGACCAATGGCCCCTGATCTGCGCGGCCCGAAGGGGCTGCCCAGGGTCGACAGGGGCAAGCAGAAAAATGGGCTTGCCCCTGTTAACCCTGCGGAGGTCCCATGTCGGTATTACGAGGGCTAATCGAGCCCAAATTCCCACACACATCCAGCCCATATTGATACCTTGTCGGATGCTTGAGGCAGACGTGAGTTTCACCTGCCCACAGGGAGGCGGAATAGGTTGGCCCGGTGTGGGATAACTTTAGGGGCTTTAGGAATACTTAAAGACGCTTTAGGGGTTGCCGCAGCCTCAGTTGTCCATGTGGGAACCACAGGGGCCTAACACCATGTACTTTATGGAGGGGGAACGGGAGAGGGTGTTAAAATATAATTATTGACCATTTCCTGTCGGTTCAAAGCTAGGAGGAGGAGGTAAACTTTATTAAAGAAGAGGT
>NC_143017.1:27032030-27072030 GCF_055824585.1 Amblyomma mixtum
GGGATTTGATATCCATGATCTTCCCGCCCCCACTGTATCGTTCCGTCTACGTTGGGCTCATGGGTCATGATGTTTTAAAGCGAGTGCGTAAAATGCCAATTTCTCCTTGCACCAAAACATTTTTCTATAAATTACACACTGAAACTCTACCTGTCAAGACGTGGCTCGATAGGAAAAACATTTTTGTGTCTTCTGTAAACTGTCGCTTGTGCAATGTGCCTGAAACAATTGAACATTGTTTTATAGACTGCAAAGACGCGATTTTGTTTTGGGATGTGTTGCAAATGACGCTACAGAAAAATTTTCTCCTAAATTCCTACAGTGTGCGCTACCTTGTTGTTTCCCAACCTGACTCCAATCCTTATGATATGATTCTTCTGATTGGACTTCATAGTCTTTGGAAAACGCGCATGCAAGATCGCAACGTTGAACCTGTTGTTTCGCCCAGAATTCACTTTAGCCGAATGTTGCTGCAGGTAACGGACATTTACAAAAAATTGGACTTTGTACCGGATTGGTTTCCTCTCCTGATGCGCTGTATATCCTTACCGGCCTTTTAGTTATAATATGTTACTATTATGTTTCTGCCACGTAGCGCCTACCTAGGTGCTCTGTAAATAGTTGTTTTTGTGTGTGTATATACACACACACATATGTATATATATGCTTTGTATACAAAACCATGTAAATAAATACCATGAAAGAAAAAAAAAAGCTGCTATGGCGCAGTGGATTAGAGGCACGTGTTGCGTATGGAAGGTCGGCCGTTCGACTCCGCTCTCTGTACTGTAGATTTATTTTTTTTAATTTCATTTTTTACCATTTTTTTCCCTTTTAGGTCGCAAATCGTGATGCTTAGTGGCATATAACGCCGTTTAAGAGGATTTATTATCCCTTTTAGGTAAGCCGTTGTGACAATCTTCAGTCACCCTGATCAATTCACCGTGGTTTCAAGCCTTGTGGCTGTACAGGCTGCAGTTGGCGAATACGCTGCCGGGTGGCTGCACGCATGGCATTCAAAATAATAAAATACGTTCCCTTGAGTGTCGGTGTCTGAAACTTACCAAAAAGCATCTCCTTACGCCAATGAAACAAGTCACGTTGTTTGTCTGCGTTCTAAACCTCACCGTAGTAAAACTGAAAACTTCTCGATTATATGTTGCTAAGCACGTACTGATGGGCGAATAGATTCGACATTCTTGCAAAAAGGCGCCAAAAATACACGCAGACAGAGACGAGGACACGGGACGAACGTAGGCGCACTAACAGAAGGTTCATTCTTGTCGCTCGGAATAAATACAAGTGGGCAAGTGCTAAGCGCCCTGAAACTGACTCTTCATGAACAGCATGGAAAAAAAAAAAGAAACACGATAGATGTATACAATTTCCGTTCTCCGCACCAAACCGGAGGTATGCGAGCTCCTTTGCCGATAAACACACTGAGTGATCACTGACACACGTTTCACCACTCTTCTTGATTTCGAAAGCTTGCAATATTTCCCTTCTGAGCTGATCTTCAGCTGTTAAGAACACGTGTCCTGTCGAAGTCTGGTGTGCACTTATGGACTTGCAGTAAACACTTAGGAGGCCCGAAAGCTGGTTTTCAGTCCTGTACCGGTGCTCATACAATCTGTCATTTAAACATCGGCCCGTTTGCCCTTTGTATTGAGCGCCACACAACCGAGGAACATATTACACCACTTTCTTTACGCAGCTGACATGCTTCTGGGCATGACTCTTTCCATAGACCTGCTTTATCATTTTAACGTCCTGCGTTCACTTTTGCGCGCATCATCCCAAGGCGTTTTGGCGGCAGAAAACAAAATCCGGACTCCAGCCCTTTGACCCACTTTTTCCAGACTATGAATATGGCGTGAATATATGGAGTGACAGCGAGCCTTGGTCTGGAAGTGCGTGCTTGACGTTGGTCTACCTTGTCAGGATTCTTTATCTTTCTGAGCATTTTTTTCTGCCACTGAAGTGACAACGTGGTGAGGATAACGTGCGTCATTGAGGCGGCTGACCTGATGATGAAAGTTGCTTTAAAGGCGATGAACACATGACTTGTTAAGTGCGGTTGTTAGTCATGACTTAATAATGTCGGTTTTTGTAAATTGCTGTTCGGTATATGGTTGCTGTTAAGGTTGCTGTTCGCTATGTTCCTGTTGGAAAATCAGTCTCTTGCCTTAAAGGACAACCCCTGTCGGTCTTAACGTCTGATAAAGAAGGTGCCTTCGTTGTAATGCAGAAAGGAAGGTTTCGATCGAAACCTTCAGAAGCCCTCACGGGGGGTTTTTAAGAATGCAATGAAGTGCCACTTGCTAAAGTGAAAGGCAAAGCCGAGCAGCTTTGTAAAAGGCTCTACATAACCAGACTGATTACTGCAATAGGTTGTGATCAAAACTTGAGCCTTGAAGTGTTCTTCACGGCTAGAACTCATAAACCTGAGTGCCCCCTACGGGCCATGTTTCCGAAAACGGGTCATGGCAAAAACGGGTTTTCCCTATTTCTCCAGCAGTATCTGAGCCAATTATCGATTGATGACCCGTTTCCCATCAACAATTTCGAAGAAGTAGTGAAGTTTCTGGCACAGAATGAGAACAAAACACTGTCCCCCTTTTCGATAGACAATGAGGATTTGTATTTGTATACCACAAAATGAACTGATTAAATGCGTCACTCACAGTATCGAGAGATTTGGCGCAGTTGCCTTCCAGAATGCTTCCGGCTTGGCTGTTGGTTCATTTTTTCAGTTGCTTTCAATGTACTGCGGTCTACACGCATCGAATGGAACGGATACATTTTCATGCAGAAGGAGGGTGTGGGTATAGGATCATGTATAGCCCCTTTTTTAAGCGACATCTTTTTAGCCTCAAGACGACCTGTTAAAAAAGTGTCTATCAGAGACAAATATAATGGAGGTCTGCAGATCTGTCGATTATTTTTTAGAAAGTTTAGATTGTGACAAATCAGAAATGCAAACCCAGTTATCTTTGGTGTTGTCACTGTTCCAAACAACCATGCGTTCATTAATTCTAGCTCACGAACTTTCAGTCGGTATTTGTTCAAGGTTTTTAGAATTGGAAATTAATTTCTCATCGTATCAGGTTCGCTGGGTGGTCCAGCCAAGAGCTAGTGTGCCCATCTTTTCCTTCAAGTCAGCTTACTCAAAATTTATAAAACAAGCAATATTAAGTCATGACTAACAAACGCACTTAACAAGTCATGTGTGCAGCTCCTGTGAAGCAGCTTTCATCATCACATCAGCCGCCTCAATGACGCACGTTATCGTCAGCACGTGATCACTTCATTGGCAGAAAAAAATGACCAGAAAGCTAAACAATCCTGACAAGGTATAACAACGTCAATAAGGCACTTCCAGAGGAAGGCTCGCTGTCATTCCTTATATTCAAGCCATATCTCATAGTCTGAAAAACGTGGGGAAAAGGGCTGGAGTCCGGATTTTGTTTTCTGCCCCCAAAACGCCTTGGTATGATGTTTGCAAAGGTGAACGCGGGACGTCAAAATGTTAAAGCAGGTCTGTGGAAAGAATCATGCCCAGAAGCATGTCAGCTGCTCTGTTCCTCTGTTGTGTGGCACTCAATACACAGGGCAAACGGGCCGATCTTTAAATGCCTGATTGTATGAGCACCGGTACAGGACTGAAAACTAGCTTTCGGGCCGCATAATTAAGTGTTTATTGCCAGGCCCACAAGTGTGCACCAGACTTCGACAGGCCATGTGTGCTTAACAGAGCTGGAGATCAGCTTAGAAGGGAAATATTACAAGCGTTTCAAATCAAGAATAGATGCGAACCTTGTGTCAGTGATCCCTCAGTGTGTTCATCGCCAAAGGAGGTCGCATACCTCGAGTTTGGTGGGCAGAACGGGAAATATATGCATCAATCTTGTTTTTTTTTTTTCTTTGCATGTTCTGCATGATGAGTCAGTTTCTAGGTGCTTATCACTTGCCCGCATGTATTTATTTCGCGCGACATGGAATGAACCTCTTGTTGCTAGTGCGCCTAAGTGTGTGTCCCGTGTCCTCTTCTCTGTCTGCCGTGTATTTTTTGACGCCTCTTTGGAAGGGATTACGTTGGCATGAAATGACAAAAAATGGCGCGAAGCCAAAGGAAATGGGAGCACGAGAAAATCGCTAGCGCCGCATCGATACTGAAATTTATCGTAGAACGCCCTCAGGGGCCAAAATCATCCAATCAGGCACCGAATGCACACTTCCCCAATTTTCAATTTTATATATATACTTAGGGCTCCTGTATAAATGCCGATAAACGAAGAATAAACAAACGCGTCGAAATAAACAAACGCTTGTACACATGGCACGAGGAGAGCAGAGACATTGTTGAAACTGCAAAAAACGAAAGCCAGCCCGAGTAACTCGAAGCCGCCTACGGCTCTAACCGTTATTAATGTTACTGCGCGTAGCCTCGTAAACAAAGCATTTTCAACTGCTCTAAACCCGGATATTGTTTGCATCACGGAAACATGGGTGCGCGCTGGCAACAAGAACCATGGAATTGCTCGAAATTTGAACATCTAGAAGCAATTTTGATTGCTCTAAACCCGGATATTGTTTGCATCACGGGAAAATGGGTGCACGCTGGCAACAAGAACCATGGAATTGCTCGAAATTTGAACACCTAGAAGCAATTTTGATTGCTCTAAACCCGGATATTGTCTGCATCACGGGAAAATGGGTGCACGCTGGCAACAAGAACCATGGAATTGCTCGAAATTTGAACATCTAGAAGCAATTTTGATTGCTCTAAACCCGGATATTGTTTGCATCACGGGAAAATGGGTGCACGCTGGCAACAAGAACCATGGAATTGCTCGAAATTTGAACATCTAGAAGCAATTTTGATTGCTCTAAACCCGGATATTGTTTGCATCACGGGAAAATGGGTGCACGCTGGCAACAAGAACCATGGAATTGCTCGAAATTTGAACATCTAGAAGCAATTTTGATTGCTCTAAACCCGGATATTGTTTGCATCACGGGAAAATGGGTGCACGCTAGCAACAAGAACCATGAAATTGCTCCTCCTGGCTACACTGTGGCTCGAAAAAGAGTAACTAGAGACGCTTCTGAGCCAAGGCGTCTGCTATTCACTAACGCCAGACGTTCCCGGCGTAGAAGCAGTCTGATGCAGGATTCAGCTAAATGAGAGCTCTGCCTACGTTAGCGCTGTATAGAGATGCCCCAAACGCAGAGGTCTTTTATGCAGAGATACATGCTGGGGAGATCCGTAAGAATGGCAGCCGACTTCAACCTTCATGATGTTAATTGGAAGTCATCACGTCCATCCAAGGTAAGAAACAACATTCTGGTAAACTTCATGCTTATTCTAAATCTAACGGAAATTGTTTACGAGCCTACTCGTGCGCAGAGTGCTTCAGGCTCCATTTTAGATCTTACTATTTAAAGCGATCATTTTCTAAAGAAAAAGGTTGGTGTAAATAGCCTAGATGGCTTATCTGGCCATGAAATGGTTTTGTCCACACTGTCGTTTCCAGGACGGTTCTGCCAACGTCGTTCTACAAAGCTTGTATATGCCTTTAACGAAGCAGACGATGCCGCTATCATGACTTACCTTGCACATGAGCACCTTGACTTTCACAACCTATGCACAGAATGCTCCGCAGACATCAGTGAAATATGGCTACAGTCGAACGCCACGTTATGCACTGCATACGGCAGTTTGCTCCACTAATAAAAAAATACCACTAAAAAGCACAATCCTTGCCTAACTCGCTAAGTAAGTCACTTAAAACGTAGAATTAAAAGGTTGAGAAAATCCAACTAATCAAGCCCGGTCGCCAACTACTGCCACCAGGTTAATACACTAAATAAAGAGCGGAAAAAAAGAAACACGAAAGAAGCAAAGCAGCGTTTCTGCAGAACAACACTAAGCAATTTCATCAAAGAATCGCCCCAGAAATTCTGGCGTTATATTAGTTGCAGAGATAACCCTCCAAACCCTTTGCTCCTTTTATAGAAAAAAGGGAGGTGGAAGCTTTAAACGTATTTTTTCAATTCGTGTTCACACCTGACGATGGTATTACGCACTCTCCTGAGCAGGAAAACAGAGAGGAATACGGTGCGCTGGATGCCCCAGTCGCTACCGAAGAAGGACTGCTATCAATGTTGTTTAATCTAGATGTGAAAAGTCCAGCTGTCCGGACGAAATACCAAATGCCTCCTTGAAACGTTATGCCGAAGCTATGAGTAAGTACTTATGCCTTGTGCTCAATAAGTCTATATGCGAGCGCTGCCTTCCTGCGGTCGGTTTATTACTGGAAATTGCGCCAACTATCATGTCGTTCGAATGCGAATAATCTCGTTGTTAGACCAAGAGGACCGACGCCTAGAAGCCTGCTTGAAGTTCCTACCGGATGCAACAGAATGAAATCAGGGAGCGCAGATAATCATTGTTACGAATAATTGAGCTTGAGAAGTAGTGAGAACTCCGGTAACGGAGAATTTTGGAAGCGGTGGAATGTTTTACAACCAGGACAATTTATTACTGCAGATGTATCCGTTAACTTCAGCCGGAATATATATTATGAAGGATGTGTAACCTTCGCTTATAAAGTGGATAATTCCCGCAGCCAAATCCACGAGCAGAGTGCGAAGTGCACGCGTTCTGTATGCAGATTGTGTAATAAACAGAGCCTCTTCCCCGTTGCGCTGATGCAGCTTTAGATTACGTGGAGTTAAGCGGAAGGCACGCAGCGCGCTTAAGCCTTTTCCGAGCTGCCGCCAACTTCTCAGTGCATTCCACGCATCCTTCCCTTTTCGCACTCTCCCGTATTCACGGGTGCCAAACAAGTTTACATCCCGCGACGGCGCTTCCGGAGCATGTCTAACGATAGTGCTTGAAAAACTAACCGAACTACGCACAAAGAAATAAAAGGAAGGTGTGAAAAAACACACGCGACGCGTTCTAGAGCATTCGCTCTCGACGCATTCCGACATGGCGTGCGCCACGACTTGCCCGTTGACAGCGACTTCCTACAGCGCGGGAGCACGCGCCGCGAAAACAAAACGGACAGAGGGGGGAGGAAATGTTTAAAATTACGCGCTGACTTGCGCGCACACACAGAGTGCCGCGCATGCCGGCGTAGAACACAGACAGCAGCGCACTGCTCTAGCGTTTCTCAACGCCTTATGTTTTTTCCGCTTCCTTCTTCGTGTTTTTCTCCGCTTACCGCCAAGACGGAAGGAGGGGCGGCGCCACCGGCACTTCCACGAGAGAGTCCGCGTACAGCGCATACTTCTCGAAGGAGGCGAGCATGTTTAGGAGGGAGCTACGCGAGTTTCTCGGCCGCCATCGCCGGTCGTAGCCGGCGACACGACACCGCGAACCCGTGGCGGCGGCGGCAGCACAGATCGAGCCTCGCGACGCTCGCGGCGAGTACCCGGCTGGCCGTCTCGTAAATTACCTCGAGCCGCGGCCGGGCCAGCGCAAAGTGCGCGCCGAGCTCGGGCCACGACCAGTGTATAAACCAGCGTCGAGTCGCTGGTCGTAAATTATCTCCGCGTCCTTTCGTCGTCGTCGTCGTGAGATATTCGCCCCCCCCCCCCCCCCCCCCCCCCCACCTCTTGCTGTGTTTTCCTTGCGCTGTTTCCCCGTATCTCTTTCTTTTCTTGCGGTTTGTTTGTTCCGTGTCGTGGCACGTTTGCGACGCGCGTCGCCCCAGCGATTTCCGGGAAAATTAAAATTTTCCTACACTTTCGCGATATGTGGGTACGCAGGTTATATATGGCTTCCGCGCAGCACCAGCGCAGTCGTCGGACATTTTAAATTGCTTTTCGCGTTTCGCCGACGACACGAAAAACGAAATTCGGCTCCACCGCACCACGGCTGTGTGCGTGCGCGCGTGTGTCTTTTTATGCGCAGTTTTTATTTAGCTTTTTAGCCACAGCTAAAGGAGTTAGGGGTGTTAGGGGCGTTAGCATGAATTATACTCAGAAATGTCATGTTGACGCACATCCACGACTCAGCTACGTGTTTTTTTCGTGAGCTACACCCACTATGGTCGACCCACTGATAAGTCGGGAAACGGCCGGGTTACCCTCAACATTTCACCAGGCGTTGGTATTTCTGATGACAGTGTGAAGCTGCCTTACGAAGTCGGAACACGCCAGATACCCTTCCTCGGCTTTGCGTACGACCAGCGCTGAAAGAAATGGTTCTTTTGTAAAATTGCAGCGCCTCTGCCTGTTTTGTCCGGTCTACAATACAGGCTATAAGCACTATGGAATATTACAATATGCAATGCATATAATTCGCCTCACCGACCGAATTCCTATTTTGATTTGGCAAACAACTCGTTCACTGGCTTTTGGAATTTCCCTGTGACGCTTGGATATGAACTTAGGTCATTCATACCACACTGAGCTCAAAGTACATTGATTTACTGTGCGCGCAGGGAGGGGGACGGGGGGGGGGGGGGGGGGGGGGGGCAGGCTAGGGGTGTGGGTCAGCCTAATCTAAGCTTTGACGAAATCCCGTCTGGTGGGGTAGTTAGTACAATGCACAATGAAAAAGTTTGCGCAGTAACACGAGGACTAAGCCGAGAAAAAGACGGACGTCCTTGTTTTTCTCGGCTTAGTCCTCGTGTTGCTGCGCAAACTTTTTCAGTATGCATATCAACCAACTAGCCTAACTTTCTGCTCTCCTAGTAAGTACAAGGCTTCCATACAAGACCTCCGTATGGAAGCCGAAACGTCCGTCGTCTTTTGACACAAACAATTGGTCCGCGTTGCCCTTTTACTGTTGAAATAGATGCATATGGCTCGTTAATAAAACTGTTAGGTGTAACGATAACAGATCGGAAGCGGGCAGAGTAGGTGCGGGAACAATCGCGGGTTGATGACATCCTAGTCGCAATCAAGAGAAAGAAATGGTCTTGGGGCAGGGCATGTAATGCGAAGGCAAGATAACCGCTGGTCGTTAAGGGTAACGGAGTGGATTCCAAGAGAAGGCAAGCATAGCAGGGGGCGGCAGAAAGTTAGGTCGGCGGATGAGATTAAGAAGTTTACGGGGATAGGATGGCCGCTACTGGCGAAGGAGATTAGAAAGACATGGGAGAGGCCTTTGCCCTGCAGTGAGCGTAGTCAGACTGATGATGATGATGATGGCTCGTTAATCTACGAGTGAGAGACACAGACGCATTACAGATGCCGAGAAGCGTTGGACGGCCCCTGTAGAGCAGGCTTTACCGAGCGCCTTAGGAGCACTGACACTAAGCAGGCGTCGTGCGACGGTAGTTTAGACACTACCTTTAGTCGCTCTGCGCAGCCGACGATCCCAGCCACCGCATCCCGCTGAGAAAGCAGATACTGAGCGGAACGCTGCGCTATTTACAGAGGCTTTGCATCTGAGGCTTTTGTAACACTGGCGTGCCAGTTTCTAGACTTTAGTGAGAGCTGGAGATCTTATTTAACTACCTTTGGAAACCATCTCTTTCCAGCACGTTCGATTGATACGGCGCTCTTTTGCACAACTTGTAAGTACAAAAATGAACAGCTTTCGTTTGATAATACGTGTACAGACAATATATTTTTTGTCCTCAGTATGGCAGCCTGAAGTGAAAGGAAGCGATTGTCCCAACGGCTCGGCATAGTCGTTAATACAGGCTCACGAGAGACATGACTACTGCTTAGAAGCCCTGGACGGCACTGTAAACATCCTTGTGGTGCCATCCAATGGTGCCTGAGGAGGCTCAGTAAGAATGCCGCCGGACACTGTGCTTTGTTTCGAGTGTGTCGTGCCTTTAGTTCGAAGGTGCGGTTCGCGTAACGGTGACAGCTCCGTGAGTGCTGCAGCCAGCTAAACGAGAGCATACGATGTGACTGTACTCAGAAACCTTTGATTAGTTACGCCGATATAAATGTTCGGAAACAGGTGTTTCCGAAGCAAACTATTAGATGTAGATTCTTATCAGGAAACAAGAGCGACACGACACCAGGGCGAAGTTTGTGCTTTATCCGCAGCTCTCTCAACTTAGTACTGTTCAAGGGTTTAGGAAGCTTTAAAATCTGTCTCAGCACGCGGCTTGTCGCGCTTTGCAGTGCGGTTGTTTAGAATGAGTATGTCTCTCAGGCAGCAGGAGTGTAGTTTCGTTTTACATCTCAGACGCCTATTCCAGGAGAGCAGCTGTTTAGAAAACTGCTTGCCCTGCTGGCAGCTTTGGAGACTAAAAACAGGCAAAATGAAACAAAACAAAGTCCCGCTCAACAAAACTGACGAAAAGAAAAAAAAAACTGCTAAAGTGCTAAAACAAAGATTTGTTTGGCAGCGTATCTCAGAAAGCGCATTATAACGAGACACGTTTTGACAAAGAGTAAGAGATGGTTGTTTCGACGCATCATGGCGTCTTCTTGCTCTATCTCCATATGGAGATCGCGTATAATGTGGGCATATCGTTTACAAACCAGCGAAACGAGAACCGTCTGGGGGAAACTTGTCAGCTCAAGCTATTACATATTTAAAGAGGCTTCATGCAGCTCTGCCCGCCACGACAGGTGAGAACAGGAAGAGGAGAAGAGAGCGAAGAGTTCTAAAAAAACAAACAAACAAAAAAAACGCGCCGTGCCTTGTCATCACTTCAACGCGCAGCTAGGCGGCGCTAGGTGAAGCCAGCCGTTGGCATCTGGGGACGCTGTGAGAGAAACCGGAGGAACAAGAACACGGGTTGCTCAAGCAGTGGCTGCGTGCGAGACAAAAGAGTACACAGAACAAAACAAAAATAAAGAAGCGGGCGTCGCGGACAGAAATGCGAAGAGAGGACGCGTCGCTCCCGGACTGGGCGGACACGTTAGCGCGCATTTCCATAATCTGGAGGTAAGCCGAAACCGCGCGCTTCGTCTCGACTGGCTTGTCATGCTGGTGGCGCGCTATGCGACGCGCTCAGGCCGCAAATATGAGAGGAGAGGCTGGGACGCGGTCGGCGCAAGACGGAGCGGTTCGCCGTCACTGCGACGCCGGCTAGTGCTTGCCTCGGTCTAAGCAGGACAGCCGCGCGGCGACATGGGACGTCTCCGCCAGCTTGGCTGCCTCCGTGAGCTCACGGCTCCGGGAGAAGCAGTTGAGAGCGGTGCTGCGCGGAGCGACCTTTGGCCGAGCACCTCCGCTGCACTATATCGCTATTTGAATTCGCTTTGTGCCTTTGCGTCGAACCTGCTCGTTGGGAAATTACTTGTTGTAAGCGAAATGCTCATTTGCTCGCCATATTTAACGCAATTGCTCTTTCCCAAACAAAGCAGTACCTTCTCGTGGTTCGTGTTTCACCAGTCCTTCTCCTCCCCTTTATCTCTACCCTCTCTTGCTTCTCATACCCAGTTTATAAGAAGAAAGCGCATCCAGAATGGTGCGCCCGAAGAGAATGCCTTACAGTGGTGTAAGCATACGTATACTGCGGTGGGTTAAAAGGAAGCCCGCCACTATTATTTAAAAATGGACTTATTGAGCTATATAGATGGCCTCTACTGCATAGTAATACAAGTGCTGGCTGACGCCTGCATATATGTGAATCACGACAATTGGTTCGATGGTCAACTGGTTTGTCTGGTTACAGATGTTTAACGTCGCAAAACGACTCAGGCTAGGAGCGACACCGTAGTGGAGTGCTCCGGTAATTTCGACCAGCTGGGGTTCTTCAATGGGGGCTCACATCGCACAGTACATGGGGCTCTAGCATTTCGCCTTCATCGAAATGGGACCAGCGCGGCCGGGACCGAACCCGCGTCCTTCTGCTCGGCAGCCGAGCACCCTAACCGCTATCCAACCGCGGCGGCTATGATCAACTAATATCTGATTTTTCATTTTTTATTTACACAGTTAGGCTCCCCACTTTAGTTGGAGATCAATTGCACCCACCGCGGTGGCTCAGTGGTTTAGACTCTCGATCGTCTACCGAGCCGGAGTAGCCGGGTTCGAACCCGACCGCGGTGGCCGCGTTTCGATGGAGGCGAAACGCAAGAGGCACCCGTGTGCTTTGCGATGTCAGTGCACGTTAAAGAACCCCAGGTGGTCGAAATTATTCCGGAGACCTACACAACGACACCTCTCTCTCTCTTTCATCTTTCACTCCCACCTTCATTCCTTCCATTACGACGCGGTTCAGGTGTCCACCGAGATATGTGAGGCATATCCTGTGTCATTTGCTTTCCTCAAAAACCAATTTACTTTATTTAGTTGCAGTACGAAGAGTAGAGCGTTCCCTCTGAAAAAATGGCGGACGATTTAGCGTTGTTAGGCTAAATGCGACTTATGTGTTCTAGCACTTCGCTTGCAGTTCGAGACTCAGTTTTCAAGGTCAAGCAGGCTTCAGGCAAAGGTCGGTGAAATCTGACTTAAGCGGCAATCAGTTAATGCCCCTATATGCGGAGATGTACGCCATTCTCTAAATTCCTATATCCAACAAGCATTCCAACAAGCTCGGCAAATTGTGCGCCATTGTAGATAGAAGGGCCAGGGAAGAGGAAAAGAAACGAAAAAAACAAAACAAAAAAAAGGTTGCCAGATCAAGCATGACCTGAGGTTTGTCCCTTGTGCTGAAGGGGTTGTGTATGAAGTGCCGTTTATGTGCGGGAATACCTATATAGGTCAAACAGGAAGGTGCTTGAACACCCGCCTAAGAGACCACAACACTTCTGTGAAAGGGGTTTCGTCGTCGAATTTGGCCTTGCATTACAGGAACTGTCCCCGGAATAACCAGCCTGATTCTTCTGAGAAATCATGTACCCCCATTCTTAATAAAACAAGGATCGTGTACAAGCACAAAGATAAACGAACAATTGAAATCAGTGAAGCGTTTCATATCCAAAAAAACATTGACTCGTGCGTGAGCACCCCCTCTGTAACAGTTCATGACTGTGAACTAAAGTATCTTAATTGAGGTGAATGATGTATGGGTATGGCTTTTGGTGTTGCCATGCGCTCTTGGTTGTCGATGGAGTATATATTGCGTGTTGTTTCTAATAAACTTTCAGTTGATAGTCAGCGCCGGTTCTGTTGTCTTCTTCTTTCTTTGTACCTCGTCTCAGCGCTGTTTTTTTTTTCCCAGCAGTAGGTACCAACTAGCTCAACTCTCCGTTTTATTGACATCCGTACATAGCGGGGAGCGCTCATGCGACTTCTGGCGCAGTGGTGAAACGGTTACGCGATGCTACACTGCCCTGCGATGGCAGTTGCTGCAACCGGTGGGGCTTGTGAGACCCAGGTTGCTCTTGCCGCGCAACCACTCTCGACCGCTCATTACTTGGACTGCTACCTGCCACGGTTGGCAGCTGCCGAGCTTGGATGGACCGGACAAACCGACAATGGCGAAAACGGCAAGTGGGGACTACGGTGCTAGCGAACTACAAAAATTTGAAAATTGGTTTTTGACGAAAGAAAATGGCTCAGTAGCTGTCTCGCTTCTCGGTGGACACCTCAACCGCGCTGTGAGGGAAGGGTGGAAGATGGGAGTGAAAGAAGAAAGGGAAAATGAGGTGCCGCAGTTGAGGGCTACGCGGTAATTTTGACCACCTCGGGATCTTTAATATACACTGGCATCGCGAAAGGCTCGGGTGCCTTTTTGCGTTTCGCAGCTGCTGAGCCGGAGTAGCCGAGTTCGAACTCGGCTACTCCGGCTCAGCAGCCGAGCGCACTAACCACTGAGCACAGCGGTGGGTGAAAGAGCTGAAGATTTTTCTTCGCAGTTATATGAATGGCGAAAGTGGTCTGATAGAAAACAGATCAGTGCCACAAACTATCGACATTAATTGAGTATTTATCTGAGTTGTCCCTACGAGGGTGGTTCACCTTCAGACGCTGGTGTCAGGATGTTGGTTTAGAAATGTATCTTATTCGCACTCTTATATGGATGTCTGAACGCCAACGAAATAAAGAGCGGCTATGTTTCACTGCTTGAATTTCCTGCTTATAGCGATACAGAGAGGGCATGAGAACAAGAAATTTTCACGCCGTCCACCCTGGACCACATCCTCTTCGGCTGCCCTGCCGATCCTCCCCCGCAGGGACAGCCCGCCTTCGGTACATGGGAGGAATGGGAGGCCCTCCTTGCGTCGCAGGACCCGGACGCGCAACTTCGCTGTGTGAACCGGGGTGCCAGTGCCATGGCCCTACGTGGCCTGGACACATGCGCGTAATGTAAGGGCTGTGCGGTGGCCCTGAGACCTTGCACGGTCCAAACTCGCTCGCGTAATAAAGTTTTCCATCCATCCATCCATTCACGCCGTGATGGAACGTATGCATGCAGGGCTATGAAAGCGCAGTTCTTATCACACACCTAGCCTGTATATCTGAAAATATTATTAACATGGATTAGAAGGGTCCATTCAAATATGAGGCTCTGTTAAAGGGACGCTGAAGACAGATCCATCGAATTAGCGCTCTCAGTGACCTTCATTCGCTGTGTGGCTCTCCCTGGGTAGTTTTACGTTTTTTCGGCCGCAAAGGACGAGTTTATGGCTGAGAAAATTGAATTTTTTTTCCTTTGCGCGGCTCAAACTGGTAACGTCTAAACAGAGGAGGAGGAGGTGCACTTTATTCAAGAGGAGGTCTTAGGCGTGGGTTGGGGTGATGTTCCCCTCCCCGCGGTGGGCTCCTCTTCTAGGCCGGATGCCAGGGATCCGACCGACGATGTCGTTCGGTGACCTCTTCGGTCCGCTCCGTGACACAGAGTTGAACTTCCGGGTCCTATATGAGCAGCGCGGCCTCCCACTGCGATTGGGTAGAGAGCTGCAGACTCTGCGATGGATTGTCTTGATTACATGAGTATAGGATGTGCGGTATGTCTGCCTTTTGGTGCCCACAGAGAGAATAGATGGGGCTGAACTGCTCTGGGAACCATGTGAAGTACATGTACGGATTAAAGAAAGTGTTTGTTTGGAGCTGCCGCCAACTGACTTGTGTTTTACTTAGAGGTCTATGTGGTTCTGTGAAGTTCGTGTGAAGTTCTGTGCAGTTCTTCTGCAGTTCGTGTTTCTTGAATTGGGTTGTAATTTCTTTGTTGGTTGTCACTCGCTCCTTGGCCAACCTGAGCTCGAAGTGGCGCACCTCGCGGTTAACTACGAATCCCCGGGAAATTGGTGCGCCGGATCGTTTCGTGGATGGTCCGAACGGGCGGGGATAAGATTTTGATGGCTGCGGAGTGGGCCCTTCCTTTGGCCAAGTTTGGAATTGCGGTTTTAGAGTCGCTGATGATGTATTTGGCAGTGGTGGAGGTAATGGCTAAAGCTAGGTTTCATTCACAGCAGCCTCAAAATGTGCGGCACACTTCTTTTTTTGAGCATCGAGTATCGTTAAGATCCACGATTCACTAAAGATGCATTTTCGATACCAATACCCCGACGCTTTCATTTTTGTGGAGCCATACCTAATAAGGATGCACAAAATGTATCGAAAGCCCATGCCTGCCGGCGATGTGGAGACACCTGAATTTTGTTTTTGGGCCTTTTCTACCTAACAAAAGCTCCGTTTCCGGTGGGTGCAATATTTTTTCCAGTTGGGATGCCGTAGTCTATCGATGGAGGCCAACTTCAATTTGTCCTCAGGGCCCCTTTAATAAACAATGCTGAGAACGCATGACTAACGGGCGGATTTTGAAGCCGGCAGCGTCTTGTGTGTGACTTTCACAGCAATTTCATGCCTTATTACGGCATTCACGTATGGTAATATTGTGACGCATCTGAAGACAGCGTCCCCCTGCCGATGCCGTTCGGCGCGACCATTGGCCCAGGCCGTTGGCTCCTGACAACCCGCGGCCCGGAAGCTTCATAGACCCGGACTCATTCGCTAACCTCTTTTAACGTGGCGGCCAACACTTCACCACTTTGCGATTACTGCTCTACCATGCTCTGAAGCCCCTCACTATTTCGCGCGTCTCTTTGTCAGCGATCTGTACGAGCGCTCGGTGGCCCCGGGTAGTGTAACGAAGACGAAGCTGGCAGTGGCGCTGGACGGAGGGCACGTCCTAGACCAGCGCCGTTAAATCATCTCTTTGCCATTCGTCATAACGCCTTGTAATTCGGCTGGCCTCCACTTAACATTATGGTACTCTGTTATACACGGAGAGGGAGAGAGTGATGTTATGATTTCATTGGAATTTTATTTCATTCTGACCCTTTTCGCATTTCAACTGCCCCATGCCCTCGCCGTCGCTGGAATCGGCCAGACTAGAGGGTGGCACGGATCGAATAGGATCAGAGGAGAATAATTGTACCATGGCTGCCTTATATTCATTACATGCCTTCCGTCCGCTGCTTACGAACAAGCTCAGACACCGTGGTGCGGTTGATTGCTCTGGGGCGCAGAAAAAGGAGACCTCATTGTTATAGCTTTCCGCCTGTACATACAAATAAAAATCTGCATTCGAAATTAAGGTACCACAAGACTAACAGAACTAATGACAGTGAAAAACTTCAAAAGGGTGCAACTTAAGCAGTTAAAACTCGAGCCACAGTGGCTGGCTAACTTTTCTAGCTTGTTTTCTGTGAAGCTTCATGACAGATTGATCACAAATGCTGGGTCTTCTGATCAGCGTTTTTTTTTTCACTCACCTTTCGCACAGGCGTCTTCAACGTGGACCTAATGATTTTTAATTCTCTCCATAGCACCTACAGACTGTTTCTAGCACTAAGCTTTCAAGCGGGCCGTTTGCAAAACCAGACACCGATACCTGACTTGTCTGTGGTCTATTCCTTCGAGCCACCGAGAAAAGAGACCGGCTCACGCGAAGCCAAAACTTGACGCCACCAAAAAACACGCGCGAGTTCATTGTCAAAGTTTTAACCTAGCGCGATTCTAGATATGCTTACCCCGGAAGAAGTCCTCCGTAACGCCGCCATATTAGACCAAAAAGAACGCATGGCTGACTGATTGCGTGGTTGCGTGTTGTCGCGGATGCCGTACATGCGTCCGTCGTTGTTTTTCTAGTGTCCTGCCTGGATAAACAGAGATGCTACGTTACAGGAATAGAATGTGTTCTTATTCGCGATATATTTCTCCTTATGTTTTGGAACAGCAATGCAGAATTAAGACTCTGGTGAACACGGCTGTACTGCGAAAAATTTTCCACAATCCCCTGTATTTCTTAGGCCTGTTGCATGACGTGGCAGTGAACGAGGTTTCATAGCACCACTTTGTCCCCAAGTGCACTATGAGTCGTCCCGCCTTCGCATTCCGCGTGGCGCAGATCTGCCCTGTATTGGACCTGTCATGTTGCTGAGAACTGGCGTAGCACTTGCGTGTTCGTTCATTGGTGTGCCGGGAGTCTCAGGCTGATGGCTTGACCATCACAAAGCCAATGACTGAAATGAGGGGGCGAGTTCGAAGTTGCTGTTGATACATGGGCCTTATACACTCGGCTTTGTGGCGACTCTGCCCGTGTCTTCCATCAGGTAGGCAACAAACGACGGTCAATACGCATGAAACTATCAGTGACTGCAGTGTCCAGAATGATGTATCAGCTGCTGCCATTTTGTGGTGGAGGAGAAATTTCGACAACGACAGCGCAGTTAAAAATGTTTATGGCTTTTAGTGCAATAGCGCGTATTTTAATTTGACGACGCCTCAGCGAGTGCAATAAAGCCATGCAGCTGAGGGGGATCGCTGACAAAAAATAAGAAAAAAATCGACAATTGAAGGAAGTAAGACGAGCATGACAAAAAAAAAAAAGAAGCGACTAAATAACTAAAGTAAAGTAAAGTAAGTGCTTTATATTCCGTTTGCAAAATACATTTGAGAACGGACAGGTTCGAGGAAAAAAGCTGCGGAAGCAGCTTTACAAGTCCTAAAACCCGTTTGTTGGCACCAACATGAGAGTTAATCACGCTGTAGCAACTTGGGCGCTCCTTTCATTCATATATACTTGTCCCTTGCTCGTCTTTTGATGTCGAAAAATAATGCTATGCGTCAAGACCGATATTATATCATGGCTGACTATTGGTCGAATCCCAACCATTGCTGGGGCTTGTAGGTTTGCAAGATTGCTGCATTCACGGCGGCGTTTTCTCGTGTTGTGAGTATATTTGCTGTTCCCTAAGCGGCGATGAAACGGACTCTCGCCTTTAGCGATCTGTTGTGAAAGTCATTTGCAAAAACTTCAGCCTTCTAGGTGCTTAGCAGTCGTACAGCGGCAATTGCAACACCTCACGAGTACTAAGACTCCGCGCTGGTCTCGGCCAGACCCGACCAGACCAGGCCGGAAACTAGCATACGTAAATATTGATTCTTATTCTGAACAGTGTTATAAATGTCAATTCTTGTGCTGCGTATCTTGTGTTAGCTGACTTGCAAACCGTCAGCTAACACAAGATCAGAACAGCCCCGCCGTGGTGGCTCAGTGGTTACGGCACTCGGCTGCTGACCCGAAAGACGCGGGTTCGATCCCGGCCCTCGGTGGCCGAATTTCGAATTTTGGCGAAATTATAGATGCCCATGTACTGCGGGATGTCAGTGCACGTTAAAGAACCCCAGGTGCTCGAAATTTCCGGAGCCCTCCACTGCAGCATTCCTCATAGCCTGAGTCGCTTTGGGACATTAAACCCCAATAAACCAATAAACCAAATAAGTTCAGAAGAGCGAAAGTAGAACAAAACGCGCAGCTGTGGACCACAATGACTAACGCGATCGATTAACTAGCTAGCCGATCACATGAACTTGCGTTTAATTCACTAGAGAAAGCTCATCATCATCATCATCATCATCAGCCTGACTACACCCACTGCAGGGCAAAGGCCTCTACCATGTCTCTCCAATTAACCCTCTCCTTAGCCAGCCGCGTTCACCATATTCCCGCAAATTTCTTAATCTCATCCGCCCACCCAATTTTCTGCCGCCTCCTGCTACGTTTGCATTCTCTTGGAATCCACTCCGTTACCCTTAAGGACCAGCGGTTATCTTGCCTTCGCATTACATGCCCTGCCGAAGTCCACTTCTTCCTCTTGATTTCAACTAGGATATCATTAACACGCGTTTGTTCTCTCACCCACTCCGCCCTCTTCCGATCTCTTAACGTTACACCTATCATTTTCCTTTCCATAGCTGGCTGCGTTGTTCTTAACTTAAGCTGAACCCTCTTTGTTAGCCTCCACGTTTCTGCCCCATAGGTGAGTACCGGTAAGATGCAGCTGTTATATACTTTTGTCTTGAGGTATATTGGTAAACTAACATTCATGATCTGAGACAACCTGCCATATGTGCTCCACCCCATTCTTATTCTTTTAGTTATTTCCCTCTCATGATCTGGATCAGCTGTCACTACCTGCCCTAAATAGACATATTCTCTTACTACTTCCAGCACCTGGCTACCAACTGCGAACTGCTGTTCCCTTGCTAGGCTGTTGAACATTACTTTGGTTTTCTGCATGTTAATTTTTAGCCCGACCATTCTGCTCTCACTGTCTAATTCATTGATCATGCTTTGCAGTTCATATCCTGAGTGACTTAGCAAGGCAATGTCATCAGCGAATTGCAAAAAACTTGAGTATTCTCCATTAACTCTTATCCCCAACTGTTCCCATTTCAGGCCCCGGAATACCTCCTGTAAACAGGCAGTGAATAGCATAGGCGAGATCGTGTCTCCCTGCCTGACACCTTTCCTTATTGAAATTTTATTGCTGACTTTATGGAGAACTAACGTAGCTGTGCAATCGTTATAAATATCTTCCAATATTTTCACATAACACTCTTCTACACCCTTATTCCGCAATGCCTGCATGACTGCTGAGGTTTCTACTGAGTCGAATGCTTTCTCGTAATCAATGAACGCTATATATAGGGGCTGGTTATATTCTGCGCATTTCTCTATCACCTGATTGATTGCGTGAATATGGTCCATTGTCGAATATTCTTTACGAAAGCCTGCCTGGTCATTTGGTTGATTGAAGTCTGAGGTTGTCCTGACCCTATTAGCGATTACCTTAGTAAATACCTTGTAGGCAACAGACAGTAAGCTGATAGGTCTGTAATTCTTCAAGTCCTTGGCATCTCCTTTCTTATGAATTAAGATAATATTAGCGTTTTTCCAAGCTCAGTGCATTACAAAGATGGTGTGAGGATGTGGTAGAGTTGCTAGCAGCGTGACTTCTTCGGCGTACGATGTCGTCAACATAATGGCATTCGTGTGTGCTACAGACACTTTCGCATCTTTCGCCCTTTGAAATAAGCGCACCGAACACAGCGCACAGGAGGCGATGGGCACAGCAAAAGCCGCCATACATGTCAAAATGTGGAAGAACTCAGGGTGTCAGAACACTGCAGACAAAAAGCCTATGTCATGTAGCTAGCCCTGGTACTCATGAAAAAAGCCAACAGTCGCTTAGACCTAGGAAGGCATGAGGCAATGTTTGCGTATGTTTTTTTTCATTTGTGATCTTGATCAATTGGAAATTAGTAAGTATTCTGCGAACTTGGTAGAGCGCCGCTTTTGACATGCTGAAATGTGGGTTTGGATCTCACCGGCGGCTTCTGGTTGTTTATTAATGCCTTAACGGGAGAAAAATGCGTAGGTCACAAAATTCACCGATTAACATCACCAGACTGAATAATTTCCATTGACGGGTGTTGAAGTGACGTTATCATTCCAAAATGACGTCACTTCCTGTAAAAGCATCAAGAACTTCTGATTTATTTATTTATTTATTAGTACCTCAAATGCCCACTAGGGGCATTACATGAGGGGTGGGCATACATATCATTGAAAAAAAAATCAGTGATGAATGATTTGAAGTATTCCAGGCCAGGATGGATGAAAGCTTCAGCGGGGAGGTCGTTCCAGTCTCTTGCGGTCAGGGCGAAGAATGATTTTAGGTGCGCAGAAGTAGATGCTCGAGGTGTATGAACAGCTTTCGGATGACTGATGCGAAGTGAAAGGCGGTATGCAGTGGTGATAACAGATTGGCTGAAATGCGAATGATAAAACTTGTGGAAAAGGCAGAGCCTGGCTATTTTTCGACGGGATTCAAGGCTGGGGAGGTTAGCTTTTGTTTTCAATGCTGTTACGCTCGTATGATATGAGTAATCAGAATATACGAATCTTATCGCGCAGCTCTGGACGCACTCAAGGGTTTTGGCTAGGTTAATTTGTTGGGGGTCCCAGATTGAGCATGAATATTCAAGATTAGGACGGGCAAGAGTTAAATAGGCGGACAGTTTTACGGAAGCAGGTGCCAAACGCAAGTTACGCTTTAGATAACCAAGAATACGGTTAGTTTCGTTGGTTATGTTCATTATGTGGGTGGTCCAAGAGAAATCCTGTGTAAAGCTAATACCTAAATATTTATATGAAGATGCGTGTGTTATCATGGAACCGCGAAGGGTGTAATTGGGAGTAGGATACGATTGACGACGATGAAATCATACTAGCGTTGTTTTATTAACGTTTAAAGACATCAGCCAGCTTGCGCACCACTCTTCCACAAGTCCTATGTCGCACTGCAGATGGTAAGTGTCTCTGTTACAAGTGATGCTCAGGTAGATGACGCAGTCGTCGGCGAACAAACGAACGGTGGAAGAGAGATTACTTGGGAGGTCGTTGATGTAAATTAAAAATAGTAGAGGTCCTAAAACCATGCCTTGAGGTACGCCGGAGGTAACAGGGGAGATGGAAGATGCATGATTGTTAGCCCATACAAACTGCTGACGGTTAGTCAAAAAATTCCGGAGCCAATCGTATACTAGTGGGTGGAGGTTTAGGCGCGAAAGTTTAAATAAGAGGCTGATGATGACGATTTCTGTGGCCAAAGGTCGCAATAGCACAAGGTGTTTTTGTTCTACTCAAAGTGGAGTCAATGCCCCTCTTCTTAGAGATATAAACTCAGAGAAACCAAGCACGAGGCCAGGGGAAAGCTTGTGCCCATTGTACCACCGGTTGGTTGCTGTTGGATTTGCGTGCCGTGGTGTACGCGTTCATGGAGCGGCCCACACCAAGAGGCTGTAAGATGGGCTTCCGTCTTACTTCATTTTTGCATGCAGTTGGGCTCGCGCGACGACAAGCCAGGGTGCCGTCGGTATCTCTCTCAGACGCCACTCACTTTCCACTTTCTTTTTTGGAAAGGGGTCACCACTGGTCCCCACCCGGCGCCAGCCATCCGACAGCTCTAAAAACAAAGACTACAAATGCTGCGCGGCCGGCACAGCGGTTAGACGATAGCAAAGTACCAAGACCTTGAAAACTCGCGTTGTTGCCCAACTGCGCAGCCGATGTGCTGACCTCTACGGTTTGGAGGAGGGGACATCAATCACGGCTGTTCGACCGCGAGCCGCGCGACGATGGACGGATACCCCAGAGACGTACTTGAAGGGGGGACCGCTCCCACATCTGTGCGCGCGCCTGGCTACGTGTTAGTATCGTTCTCGTTGTTGATGTATTTTTTTTTCTGTTCGCGTTGTGTGCTGCAACAATGTGCAGAAGTGCTTAACGGATTAAGGGAATGCAGGTGGTGCTCGCGAGAAAAACAACCTCGGGGCACCGGCGCGCCATCGTCCCTTAAAATTTGAAAGAAAATCCTTCGATTTGCTCTAAAAAGGTCATTTTTGATTGGTGACGATTAGTGCACGTCACCTGCACTGCCGGTGTAGTCTTTTTGGTTGTTCTTACTTTTATTTTTGAGTAACCAACGCCGTCTCTCGCAAAGGTTTACAAATGGTCGGCGCGTCTAGATGACCGGATTAGGTGGATGCGGTGGGCGTGCTCGAATTATGTTCTTCCAAGGCCGTGCGCGTTCGAGCCGGTTTCACACCTTTCTTATCTCTCTTCTGTCGCTAGTTTGGCTGCATTTTTCCTTCGCGTAGAACCGATCCTCACGCTATTTTAACGCATATCCGACTTACACAGCAAGCTTGCTACAAATCGTGTCTTCTTTCAATTTTCAAGCTCATAATGTGCTCGTGTCGCTATATATCCATCTTCATCACAACGCTCTGAAAACGCCCAACTAGCATATGCCGTGCTGTGTACGCAGTGCCACCAGTACGCAGTGCCACCTTGTTAGGCGCACGGATATTTGTGAAGGGGAGATGACTGAATTGTTTGTTCTCCATTTATGTCGCATGGGCCCAGAAAATTTCTCTCTCTCAAAGGCTTGCGCTCGTATGCCTATGCAATGCACTTATTTGGTACCGATCCCATAAATGACTAATATCTTCGGCGACCTATGGTTTGCGCTTGCAAGTACAAGGCCGCTGCTTTATTTTCCTGATCACCTTGCACCTGTATTTATCAGGGTTCCCACTCAGGTTCATGTATTTCTGTTACAGCACTAGTCTGGTACGTCTGCCCACTTCACGATGCCCACAATTGCCCTAAAATTTGAAAACCTTTGCGAGAGGTGGCGCTGGTTACTTGAAAATGGAAGCAAACACAAACAAAAAATAACACGGGGGGGGGGGGGGAAGGAGGGTCACGTGGTGCGCACGACTCATACTTGGAGAAGCGTCGCCCACTCGGAAGGGAGACAAGGGAAGGAAATGCGGAGACAGACTCGATTCTGTTCTTGGTGAAGAGAAAGGGCGGACAGGCTCAAGCTTCGCGCCGGCCCCGTTCCGAAGAAGGAGGAACCGTTACGCGCAGCGTATTATGTAAGTCAGGCTGAGAGAGTTTCATAAGGGCCAGCTCTGGCCTGACGCTCGCAACCGTTCTGGATGATAGCGATCGCCCTGGTGGATTTGTAATTAGTTGCAAATAGTATGTAAATGAACCGAGTTCTACTTTGGGCCAAGAAAACGTCTACGCCTTCATCCTGCGAAATGTCGCGCCCAAACGGACCCCCGTCTCTGCCGAGGACCGACAGTGCGAAGGAACACCAACAGCACGAAACAACAACAACACGAAATTAGCTGGTACCCTGAGGAACTGCGGTCGAACCCCGAACCTCCAGCTTGCAAGGCAGATGCGCAAACTACTATAGGCCACCGCTGTAGTTGAGCTTCTAGTACTGTCGCTTAAATTAGATCTCCCTGTGAAGATTTTTCTTCTACCTCCGAATAAGTTAAAATTACTACTACTTCCTGATCAAAGCAGCATTCTCCTATGCTTTCCTATGCTGCACTGACCGTTGGCTTCCTTCATATGCGTGTAGTAACAAGCCCATCAATTGCCCACCCTCTTCTACTCATTGCCTTGGTACTGCGTTTCCATGAGAGGTTATAGATAATAGGCGTTTATAGACGTCAAGCTGCCGCTGTAATTTTTCGTCCGACCTTGACTTCCTGTAACAATTTCCATTATTTACATCATCCCACGGCATGCATGGGAGTGTCCCCCCACTTCCCCCCAAAAAATAAATAAAAGATTAATGCAGTACAACACGACTATCCTTACAAGAAGAAGAGGACATGGAGATGAGTTGGCACACAACTTTTGAGGCAGCACTGTTAGAGTCAGGATCAAGATATTGCTTGCAACACATATACGATATAAGTAAACAAAAACAACGAACAGAACACAATCACGAGATCAGGGCACTGTAACTACGAAGGAAATAGGGAGAAGGACCTAAGTGAAAGCTGACGAAAACTTTGAAAACAGGAAAACTGCTTTGAAATGCTCTGAAATGCCTTGTAAAAATCCTTGCTCAGTACAACATTTCTTCAAAGGTACGCAATAGAGCAAAGTAGACGGCGGTCAAAGAAGCAACATTCAAGAAATGTACAGAGCTCAACTTATAACTGTTTTAGCTACATTTGTACCAGAGAGAGCGATCGTAGGTCAAAAGGCAGTCACGAGTGCGATTGAAATCCCACAACCGCCAAGTGTACATGATATCTGGAGTCAGGGATCAACATCTTAATGCTGATACAAAAACTAACAGAGCAAAACGTTTTTTTTTAATCCACAGAGTGAGCAAGAGAAGCAGGTGACGAAGGAGCATGATAACGATACATGGCAGCAAAAGCAGTGTCAAGAATTACCCATTAACAAAAACACTACTAAAAAGGCCGGTCAAAAAGTAAAAGGCGCCAAGCAAGGCAGAATTTAAGAAAAACTGAAGCAATGGCTGTGTCAACCGTAAAACCACCCTCAACCAAACATGAAAATGGAAAACAAGCATGGCGTACAACAAGCTCACGCGTGTTCATCTAAGGCCATTGATTCTTTGTCGAGACGAAGAGGTGGAGCAGTGTTAATACACTAAACTTTCAGTTTTACTTCCGTAAAAAGTTAACCTTCTTAGACAAACACGTGTGACTTTCACTATTCCTCATAATTTCTGACTGGGCAATCGTATTGGAAGACTGTGCAGATACACATTAAACAGCTCCACGCTGACGGGCACATCGCTTTTCCAGCTTTATACACACAGCTGGGGGATGATTCATCCTCGTGATTTTCAGGAGGAACGTCAGCGAAAAAAAAAAAATCAGAAGAAATTTTATAAGAGATTGCTCATTGCTTGGAGTAGCGCATTTAAGGAAACTGTCAAGCGTGGCGTGCCTAACTGCAGAATTAAAAAAAAAAAAGATACTCTGCTGATTGGCCAGCGTCCCATCGATTCCCTCATTTCCGGTTCCGCGGAGGCGCTTCGGCAGAAGGCTCTTCGGAAGCAGACGGACAACACATATCGTTCTGCTTTAGGATATTAATTACCTGATTTGCGACTGATTAACTTTTCACGATATGGCCGTCTCGGCGCAGTCTTGGCGCGCGCTGGCTGTCCGCAGCCGCCGTTATGCATTAAGAGCGGCCGCCTAATGGCGTCGAGCGTGCGCTTATCTCCGAGCCGGCCGCGTTACGGCGACCGTGAAAAGGGCCATAAATAATGGCGGCTCGGCGCGTTTCAATTAAGAGAGAAGACGCTGTGTCGCACTGGCGCTAATGAAAAAGAGCCGCGCCTGTCTGCCCCTCGGACGCGCCGAATTCTTTTGGCCGCCGCCGCGAACGCGTGCGGCGGCCACGGCGTTTTACCGCACGTCTTGGCGTAAAAAGTGGGAGGTGCCTTGCTCCCATCTCCGAGGGCCGGTCATTATTTCGCGTGTTGCCCCATATCCATTTATTTTTAATAGCTGCTGCAGATTCTGCTTCTTGGGTATGACGGGATGCCTTTCAAGGCTCCTGTCTTAACAGGGCATCGGGCTTTCGATATGTACAGTGGGGGACAAAAATCTCCGGACCACGTGTTCCTCAAACGAAGCTTATAGGTAGCTCGCTACAAGGCTGTGCTTCGAACGACAATGCGTCTTTTTTTTTCCGTACTATCTGACGGTACTCTTGCTTGTCGGAAACTTCAGTGGTGTTACGCTACAGCCTCACTCTTTACGTCTACCTATGCGGCCATATTTCGGCCGTGTGACATGTTTTCAAGGACACTGACAGGGCCGCATGCGGCGGTGAGCCGCCACTCTGAGCGAAGTACATCGCATAGCAGGCCGAGATGTCCTGGAATTTCTTGGCACAGTTTCTCTAAGAAACCGCCCTGAAATATCCAAATATCTCAGATCATTTGCTTGAATTCATATTAGTGTACCGGCAGTACGTAAACTCCTGAAAAGCTTTTAGGTAACGCAATTCAAAAGGCTAATCTTACTATTAAACTGTAACAATAAACAAGCAATATCATTTTGTAGTAGCGCTCGCAGTGACGCAGATATCCTTCCTTCTTGAACAATACGGGCTGATCGGAACAAAAAATAAGCAGAATCCTTGATGCCATAGACCTGACGCTAAAAAAGAAGAGCGGAAAGAACCAGGGTAAAAATAATTACGCTCCCCCAGTTTAGGAACTCTTAACGCTGTCAATGTGGAATGCACACAGCAGAAATAAAGTAGCAAACAAGCTACGAAGCACGACATGTTGCTGTGACGGATGACGTGTTCGAACGGGCGGACCGAACAGAAGCTCGACAGTTGCCTAATTAGAGCAATCAATTATCGTTACGGATTCAAGCTCTTCGATCACATGAGACACTGAATGATGCGTGTTTCAGGAGAAAAAAAATCAGGCAGTGCCGCGAAGCCGGTCTTGACTTTTGCTGCCATTGGTGGAAGTGGCGCTATCTGCGAGTGCGGTGTAAGTGGCTGTGTTGCCAAAAACGGGCGCCTACTGCGCCATGCGCTGCAGATGGAGGCACGAGGTAAATAAAAAATATGTTTCGCAGTGAGCCAGTTTTAAGGTGAAAGCATTTAATGCCTCATCGTTGTCGACAGAATGTTTTCAGCAGAGGTGTCACGCTTTTCGGTTGGTCGAAATGGTTATGACGTCATAGCGCGCGGATTCGAAGTAAAGAGGTCACCCACGGATGCCTGACGCCCCCTTTTGGAGCAGACGACAATTAATAAAATAGTTGTCGTCTGCTCCGACAGGGGGCCTAAGGCGTACGTGGGTGACAACATTACGTACCTCATTACTGCGACCAGAGCCATGGATACAACCGAACTCATCGAAGCAAAGAGAGAAAGTTGAAAGTTGAAAGTTTATTGAGTAATACAATAAATGTTACAATTGTATACAGCGAGAGGTCCCATGGTACAAGACCGCGGGCGGGACCTCCCATGAAAATAAATTTCAATATGCAACATAATATAAAATACACAACACATTAATTAGCGACGAAACAGAATAAATATGGGCACATAATGTAATATTAGTTGCTGAAATATTTAAATACAAACAATGTAATGCACGATAATGTAAAATAAAACACAGATGCCGCGATACATAGAATCAATAACATAACAAAAAAATCACAAATTAAGAAGGAAAAGCTTTAGTTTGACCTTGAATAAAGAAAGCGTATTAGTTTGTTTGACGTCTATGTTCAAAGAATTCCAAAATGATACGGATGAAAAATGAAGGCATTGTTTGCCGTAGTTAGTTCTGACCTTAGGTAGTAAAAAGTTATTACGCAGCGCAAAACGTGTGACGATGTTGCTCATGATCGTGCCTAGAGAAAATATGCTTAGCGGGAGATAATGATGAAGAATCTTAAAGAATAGGATACCAAGGTTGTAAAAATAAAGGGCCGAGATAGGTAGAACGTTTAAATCTATGAACAAAATGCGGGAGGGTGACATTCGAGGGGTATTGGTTATGATGCGCATGGCTTGCTTTTGCAGTTTTATTAAAGGCCAGAGATGAATATGATAGGCGTTACCCCAAGATGAGATACCGTAGTTTAAGTGGCTGTGGATGAATGCGTAGTAAAGAGATAATAAAGTTTGGACTGGAAAATAGCTTCGGGCTTTAATTAGTGCGCGTAACCCATAAGAAATTTTCTTGCACGTTTCAGCTACATGATGATGGAATTTTAAGTGAGGGTCAATGATAACACCAAGAAAAGAAACTCGATCTTGCGGTGAAATAGCAGCAGAATTGAGGTATAGAAGTGGTGTGATGGGCAATGACTTCTGAGGGGGATGGAAAATCTGAAAACAAGTTTTAGTGACGTTCACGGACAGGCGGTTAATGTGGCACCAACGCTCAAGAGAATTAAGATCATTCTGTAGGTTAAGAATCAGCTGATTAATGTCCTGGTGCGATGATAGCATGGTAGAGTCATCTGCGTATAGTATACTATTGCAATTCTTTAAACAGGATGGTAAATCATTAATGTAGAGTAAGAACAATACAGGGCCAAGAATTGAGCCCTGTGGAACACCCTTGTTAATTAAAGCTATGTTAGATGTATGGTCATTAATAGAGACTATGTGCTCTCGGTCACAGAGAAAGCTCTTCAAGAGCATTAGGGGAGGTCCAGTGATACCATAAGATTCCAATTTGTGAAACAAGATGGAGTGATCAATGGAATCAAATGCTAAGAGAGTCGTGCTAAAGAAGCAGTCGAAGTGTGTAGTTGTAATGTGTAGTCAGAGTGTGTAGTCAAATAAAGCACTAGTTCAGCTCAAACAGCACAAACAGTCTCGCAGTCACTGCCAAACAATGCGCCAGGAGAGCCACTTTAGAGAGCCAAAGCACCCCCTGAATTTTTTGCCTATATACATATACCAGGTCTCCCAGCTAAATGTAACCAAGCTTTTAAAAAACACAGGGTGTCCTAGCCGTCTGAAACCAAATGAGGGTTGTTTAGAGTCGCGTGACCTAGTCTGCAGTATTTTTTTCGTTCTTCAAGGTTGACTGATTAGTTAAGACTAATTAACTAACGTTTTAATTATTGACTTGAGGAACAAAGTGTGAATGGAAAAGTTGTAGATCGCTTTGAGAAACCGCTTACTGAGACATTTGCAGCAAAGTAATATTTACGTAAAGTAGTTTTTACCGGCCTTTAACCATAACCCGCAAAATAAGAAAAAGCTTCCACATGACAACTGTGCCACTTCAACGTCCCAAGACGCGCCTTAAATAATGAAATCTATTTTTTTCTGCAGTCCTCTCCTCGATGAGACTTTGGGTGCACATTGGGGCAGAGAAGTGAGCGAACAGAAGGTCACGTGACAACTTTCTTTTAAGGCCAATAAAGAAGCTACGTAAATAGTAACTTGACGGAAACAGCACTACTAGCGGTTTTTCGAGGTGATATAAAACTTTTGCATTGACAATTTCTGCCTGAAGTTAATAATTAAAAAGTTAGCGAATTAAACTTAACTAAATAATGAACCTTGAAGAGCGAAAAAAATACTCAAGACTAGGTCACGCGACTGTGAACAACCCTGAGTTGGTTTCACTGGACTAGGGTTCTTCGCCTTTTTTAAAAGTTTGGTTGCATTTAGCTGGGACACCCGGTATATTGTCACTGAAACAAGGTTGTGAAGAGGTATGAACTTATGAATTATTGCCAATGACTTACATAATGCAGTCAGCATAATTTGCGGAAAATACTTCATTTGCTTAAGTTCAGGGCATGTGTTATAGCACGCTCGTTATGCGACTATTCAGAAAGCGAATAAGAGCGAAGGAATGCATAAGAGGAAAAAATGACGAAGTGAGGAAGGCAGTCGGTGCAGCCTTTGCGAACTCAGAGCGTGCAATTTTCATAGTAATTCGACGTGCAAACTTGCTCTGGGCTTTGTACTCCACGTTTCGTCATTGTTCCCGGAGTAATTTGCAGACTTTGCACACAGTTTCAGGCTAATCGCTAAACGTATATTTATTTTTTCCCCAATCAATTGTGAACCAGGCTGTTTGAAGGCGGTGAAGTTCTTGTGCTGACGTGAAGTTTCGAAGTAAAACGTAAATGCAGCATGAATTTTTTAATAGAGCTTGCACTCGAACAAAGATTATAATTTTGGCTGATCTACCTTTCTTCTTGTTAAAAAAAAACGAAAGGAGCGTGGTTTCTAGCCATTGTTGTACCTGTCAAGTCAACATTACCCAACCCATTGGTGGTCAGTTCATTTTGCGAACAAAAGAAAATGTCAATTTGTCACTCGGTCGAAAATCTCGTCCGAAACCTCATTAGCAGCTGGCGTTCGAGGCAGAAAAAAGAAAAAAAAAAATTCGCCAGCCAGGAGCCAATTTCAGGAACCCGCTTTTGTCAACGTTTCCGTGGAAGCAGTCATTAACTTGCTTTTCAACTCCGTTTGGTTATGCGGTAACAACGTGCTCCCAGCGAAGCTACATATTACTGCGGCATTTTTTAAAAATCTCCATGCGCTAAAAGCGTTCCATCTGCAGTCAGTCCTCCTACCTCCTACAACGCATTAAAGAGAAACTGCATAGGTTTTAGAAATAAATGAGTTTAAGAGGGTAGAATGTGTGAAATATGCAGGTAAAGCATGCGGAGTCTTTTTGGGCTAGCGCTTGAAATAGTGGAGTAATCGCCAATTAAAATCCGGACGCCCTTCAAGCTTCTCCGCTGCGCACAACGACAACTTTGGGGCGCATGATGACGCCATCGAAGGTATCGGTGCACTTCCAACGCACAAACGCCTGCTTTGAAGGAAATAAAAACGATGCCACCGAAGGCGAACCCTGCCGAGAGTTGTTTGGAAGCGTCCAATGCGTAAGGGCATGGCGTCGCTGTTGACAGCAGTAATTTGAAATCATACCTTCCGTGACGTCACGCTGAGTTTTGCTGCGCTCCTACAGTGCATTGAAGAGAAGCGCAAAATTCAGTCGTCGATTGCGTCACTAATTTAAACACTATTGCAAAAACACTTGGCATGCTTTACCTACAGCCTACATAGATTTCATTCCTCGAATATTGCGAAATTCTCAAAAAAGTGATGCAGTTGCCCTTTAAGTAGAAGGCTCGAGTTATGCAGCTTCCCACACTGCTTTTTATAGCCCCTGACGAATAAAAGAGCAGTCTATCAGTAGTTCTACCTATGCTTTACAGGCTGCAAATAACTTGATTGCATTTGAAGCTCCACTCTGATTTGATAATCGTAGCAGCGTAACAGAGTTACTGCTACCTCACAGGTTTTTTTTTTCTATGTAGTCTTATGGGGCTTTTCGTCCGGAAGAAACTCGGGCAATAATGCCGTTGTGGAGGCTCCACATAATTTCTACCATATGAGATTCTTTAACCTGCACATTAAACATCGTGTAGTAAACGGGTCTCGAGCATTTCGCCTCCATCGAAATGCGACCACTGCGGGAATCGAACTCTCGTCTTTCGGGTCAGTCGCCGAGCACCATAACCACTGTGCCACCGCAGCGGTCTGCCTCACAGGAACTGTGCGCCGAGCTGTACTGCTGACGGTACAAAAAACTAGCTGACTATTTTTTTTTCTATAAAGCAGGAAAGAGAAGAAACAAAATGTTTTGAGCAATGTTCGCTTCAAGATTTGCGCAGGATCGTCTTTCTTTTGATGACTTCTTGTCATGCATGCTCGGCCTGGTAATTTCCGAACCACGTGTCTTTAGATGCTTATTCAAACTGAGTGCGATGAAGCTGCCCGGACCCGACATCGACTAAATCCCTCTTTAAATATTATGCCCAATGGTCTTCTAAGTAGCTGTATTTATATTCGCTAAATTGTTAAGCGATGGTGAACTGCCGATTCGCTGAGCTACAACAAGAAAGAAATCATTGCAAAAAAAAGTAAAAAGTGCATTACACATACGACACATTTATTTAACTGAAGCGATGCGCAACAACGCCAATAGCTTATTCATGTAATCAAATATTACAGTTATATAATAAATGTAATTTTCTCACTAATTAGTTCTTTTCAGAAGAAGATTCATCAACGTAAAGTAATATATAGAAACCAACTACGTTTAGATAAACGGATGCAATGGTTTTGTACTTGTCAAAACCTTTTGAAAAAAGTTTCTCATAAAGAACTAATTATGCTGGGTAAAGTTTTCATAAAGCGTCGGTTAATAGAATGGATCGCCATGTGCCTAACTGCAAGACACCCATCTGTTTCTTTTCGTGACAGTTTTTCTAATGCCGTAAGGGTGGACTCTAGGGTAACCCGGCATTCTTTTCTAGGGCGCCTTTTATTTCTTCTTTACGCATTGTGCATTTTTTTTAACCTTTACGGATGTTTACTTCAAAAACTGAAAAAGAGACGCCGGTGCGGTCTGTGCAAGTGAATTGTACAGCAAGGCGGACATTTAAGTGCTTGATTTGTACCAAAATTATAAGAAATGTGAACTAAAGTTATCTCATTAACTTTTATTTTTGTTTCAGAGGGCGAAGTTATACGCTTAAATTGAACGCCGTCAGCATAGAATGTGAACCCTGCATTTAAATTTTCTTAATAGTTCGCAATATCGAGTGTGAAAAATATGCATTTGAAATCTTGTGAAGTTGGCTTTCCCGTTTCGCATACTTATAAAATAGTGTTGTTCGCATTTTCTGCGCGTCAAATAGAGACGCAGTTTATGTACTTGATTATATAAAGGGAGCTAGGTTTTCGGCGATGATACCACGCGCAACGACAAAATTTTATAAATATGCAATGCAGGAAAGCCAACTGCACCAGCCCTAAAATTCGCATTTTTGGCGTTGGGTATTACGAACTAAACTGCCGAATAAGAAAATTTAAAAGCTGTGCTCACCTTCATTGTTGGCGGCGCTCCATTTCACAATGCAATCAGGCCTCCTGAAGTCTAAAATAAAAAAAAAGTTGATTAGGTAATTTTAGCTACCTAATCGTCTAATTATTAGCTCCATCATGTACATAATGACCGCTTTGATGTGCAATCCACCTGCACGGACCGAGCCGCCGTATTCTCCCTGCTTTTAAAATAAAAATCTGCAAACATTAGAAAAACACCCGGTATATATGATAGCGGGCGGTATACTCCAGTCAAAACTGAACTTTGTGGACATCGCTATCTTTTGCGATAAAATTGAATGCAGATCAGACCAGTTGAGGCTAGTCAATATAAATGCTGAAGACAAGGAATATTTAATTATGTTAACTGGAAAACAAACATAAATTATGTAACCACTAACTGTGAACGGAAGTTTTTCAAGTGACTGCTCATCTTTTCTGCTCCTTCAGTTCAACTCTATCTAGTTTGCCTGTTGTAGCCTACGCTGCAATAATTTGGGATCATTTCATGAAAAGCAGTATAAACAAGCTCAAAAGGATACAAAAGAGAGCTGCGTGCTTTATTGGCAAGATCTTTTCCAGGACCAGAACTACAGAATTTATAAATAGAGCTAGCTTTTCTTCGCTGACAAAAAAAGTGGTTCGCGACTGATGTTTTTATATCAGTTAAGGTGAGTTACAGGTCTGAAATATCCGTAATTGCTGCTTCTTATTACGGTCAAGCTACCAAGGAAATGTATAACTTAATTATAACCCCAATTTTAACATATAGCAAGCGCTTTAAGTAATAATTATTTATGCGGTAGCGTAAGGACCTTGTGGAACAACTTTACTGAAAACTTTATTTAAAGAATGCCATTTAGCGGAGCCTTGGGTGGTCCTCCTATTCCGGCAGCCCACTGGCCCGCGCCGCAGCGTGGGCTCTGCGAACCAGTCCCCGTTGCTGGTCGGTATCCTCGCTGAGCAGAATGGCCTCCCACCGCTCCATATTGGGATTAGGAAGTCTGTCAATTCTGGCATTGAATTGGCGTGCCCACACCATGTAAAAAGCTGTCGCTATTTCTCCACAGTGTGGACAGTGTTGTTTGTAGAGTGAGGGCTACCACTGGGGGAGTTTAAGTGGAGTTACGAGAGTGTCTGTTTGTAGTCGGCGCAGGGCGTGTTGTTCTGCCTTGTCAACAGTTATGTGAGATGCGGGGTATGTCTGTCGGGCCTGTCTGTAGTCCTGTAGGTGTTCGGCGAAACTGATTATGGGCTTATTTATTTATTATTTATTTCAGTATAGTGCAAGCCAGAGTTGGCCCAAGCAGGAGGGGCATACAACTAAAAAAAATTCTATAAGAGCATCAGCTACAACACCGCGACTCAATAAACAGGACACAAATCCAGAGTCATCAAACAAAATACTAGGAGCCATACAATAAGGTCTCTAGCTCCTTCTCAAAATTCCTAGATTTACATAGACCCGAAGGAAGGCCATTCCACTCCGCGACAGTATTAGACAAAAAACTGTTCTTAAACCCACTAGTTCGTGCGAAAATTGGTGCTAATGACTGCTCATGTACATGACGTGTTCTCCTAGTGCTCGCCTGCTTCACACAATCAGGAAGATCTGCCTTCAGATTTCCAGACATGTAATTATGAAGCAGTACTAGATGGGTAACTTTTCTTCTTATTGCCAATAACTGTAAATTACTCTTTCGAATTAATGCAGTTGGAGAGTCTGTCCTTCCATTTTTCCCATAAATAAAACGAACTGCTTTTCGCTGAACACGCTCCAGTTGAGCAATGTCTTTCTTGTTATGCGGGTCCCACACAGCTGCTGCATATTCAAGTCGGGACCTAACACAAGCCTTGTATGCAGTGATTCTGGTACTGACGGGAGAGTTTCTGAGTTTTCTTTTAATAAGCCATAACTTCTTTACTGCTGATGAGCAGATGTCAGCTATATGAGTAGACCAAGTAAGTTTGTTCGTGAGGGTTACTCCGAGGTACTTATAGCTTTCTACTTCTAAAATGGGATGGTTGTGAAGTATATAACTGTGAAATCAGGGAGCTTTTTTTCTTGTGATTCTTAATAATACGGTTTTGTTAGGGTTAATATCTATGCCCCAGCGCTCACACCAGTCTGCAATTGCTAGCACAGTTTTTTGAAGTGACAAGTGATCAGAATCACTTACTATCTCTTTAAAAATTATACAATCATCGGCAAACAGCCGCCCCTCTACATCCTTTTCAACAATATCCACTAGGTCATGCACATAGATTAAAAATAAAAGGGTCCCAGGACACTGCCTTGAGGAACCCCTGATGTCACATGCAGCATGTCTGAACAAGAGTCCTAGATTGCTACAAATTGCTGCCTATCTGTAAGATAGGCATGCACACACTGAATTATAAAAGAGCGAAGTCCAATCGATTCAAGTTTAAACAATAATTTTCCGTGAGGTACCTTGTCAAATGCTTTACTAAAGTAAAAAAAATAAGACGTCTGTTTGTCCGGAAGCATCCAACACTCTTGGAAATTCATGCACTACAAATAAAAGTTGGGTAACAGTAGACATACTTCTTCTAAAACCATGTTGGTAAGCTGTCAAAATATTACGGTCCTCTAAAAATTTTACAATATAACAAAAAATAGCATGCTCTAACAACTTACAGCAATTGTTCGTCAAAGAAACAGGGCGATAATTGGTAACTAGTTGGCAGTCACCTTTCTTAAGAATAGGGACAACTCGAGCCTTACGCTAATCAGACGGTATAACACCCGTTGTCAAAGACAAGTTAAACATATCAGTTAAGTACTGAGATATTTGTTCCGCTTAAAAACAGCGCACAAAAGACTAGAGACAAGAGTAAAGGCAACGACAGGACAAGCGCTTCGGGCGCACGCTAGTTTTATCATTGCCCTAAATTTTGTTTTCATGTGTTATGCCTTCCTTATATACCCAGGTTTTCGCAATAAAGCCTTAGTTGTGAGTTCAGCGCTTGTCCTGTCGTTGCCTTTACTCTTGTCTCTAGTCTTTTGTGCGCTGTTTTTCAACCATGAACCCATACCAACTCGCCCAACTTAACGTTCTACTAATTTGTTCCGCGTAGCTTTTAAGAAATGAATTCGGAAAACCATCGGGTCCGGAAGATTCTTTTGTGTTAAGTTTAAGTAACATTGCTAAAACTAGTTCGCGACTTATTATCAATTCCTTACTACAAACAGAAGAATAATCATTACTACAAACACTCTAAGGTTTAAAACCATCTAGCTTCGTGAAGACACTCCGGAAGTAATTGTTAAAATGCGTTGCAATCTCACTAGCGTCTGTTATAGTCACTTCGTCAATTTTTATCTTCGTGATTTCGTGCATGGAAGGATTCAAATGGCGCCAGAACTTTGATGGGTCCAACCTCATGAACTCTTCAAGCTTGTTTTTGAAAAAGCTATTTCTGGCTTCTCTTACTTTGCCTGCCATCTTGCTTTTTAATGAATCAAAGAGTGGAGCTTTTTCCTGTGCTTTTTCCTAAGTCTTTTAAGTTTTCGTTTAACATCAATTATCTCTCGATTAATCCAAGGATTTTCACTGCGTTTAACGACTTTCTTGAGCGGAACAAATTTGTCAATACAAAACTTTACTGCATTGCAGAATTGTGTCCAACAACCCTCAACATCACTGGTAACAGAGCTAAGGTGACATTCCAAATAATCAAGAGTCGCGACATTATCAGCTCTGCTAAAATCTCTGAAGATGACCACTTTCTTTGAAGCTCTGAAAATCTCTCTGAAAATCTCTGAAAATCTCTGAAGCTGTGTAACGTGGTCCTCTGCCTCGTCGGCTAAGGGGGAATCCCGGTATAAGAGAGCTCGGACGTGCTCTCCCGTGTGTTCCGTGTGTCCTGAAAACAATATGATTGAGGCTTGGATAGGAGGATGTTTGGCTAAGGGTGTGAGACCTGATCAATAGATTAGTCCTTTATTTATATTTCTGCACGAACTTTGGGAATCTCCGTGACACATCGGGCAGCGGTGGCGGTGGCACGTTGCTGCACAAGACTGCTCAAACAACTGTTTTGAATTTGCAGTTCCTTCGCTGCTGTCCGTCTGCAAGAATTTCCGTATCAAGCGCGATCTGCATTCTGCTGGCTTCGTTGACGCACCGTGTGCGGCTGCCTATCGTGCTGTCATCACGTGAAGATACGCCCCTTCCTTCTGGCTATAAATCTGCGCAAGTCGTCGAGAGCCTTCACACATCGGGCAGCGGTGGCGGTGGCACGTTGCTGCACAAGAGTGCTCAAACAACTGTTTTGAATTTGCAGGTTAGTTGTCTTTTCTTACTGTTGTTAAGCTGCCAGTGCATACTGCCGCCAGTGCTGCCACTGCTGCCCATGGTCTAGTGTCTTGCTTGCAATGTCATCTGAAAATTTTGATCCTTGTTCTGCATGCTACGAAGACATTATAGATGGTGAAGAATTTATGACTTGTGCGGATTGCTGTCAAAGGTTTCATATAGGGAAGTGTGCAGGGGTTGGGGAGCGGAGTTTCAAGGCAAAAAATGCTGAATTAAGAAAAGCCCTGAAATGCTTGACATGTCGATCTTCGGCGTCTCGCAGTCATGATAGCAGCAGTAATGCATCTTCTGCTGCCTTATGCAAACAGCTTGCTGAGATTAGTAAGTCTTTGGCAAATCTCACGGCCAAAGTGGATGATCTGACATCTTTGAAAGAAACCGTTTCAAGCATTGAATTATCTGTACAACATATGTCTGACACGTATGACAAATTGCTCGAAGTATATCTAATAGGCATGACAAGGAAATCGAGCTCCTGCGTAAGAGAGTTGACGACATTGAGGCAAACCAGGACGGGCAGCAAATTCGAAAACTGCGTCAGGAATTGAATGACCTGAGCCAGTACAGTAGGCGGCAAAACATGGAAATACATGGAATGCCTGTGACAGATGGTGAAGATTTACTGAGCAAAGTAAACAGCCTTGCTGTGAAGCTTGACTTGCCCACACTTGTAGCAAAGGACATTGAAGGGCTACACCGCCTTCCATCTCAACCTAATAAGGTGCCTGTGGTTTTGATCCGTTTTGCCAACCGATCCACAAAAACAGACTGGATTTCAAAGCGCAAAGAATGCGAAGATGACATGCGATTCTTTGATAACCTGACCGGGTCTAGCAGGAATTTACTGTGGCTCGCTAAAATGAAGGCTAAGGAAATGAAGTACACTTTCGTCTGGTCAAAGGAAGGAAAGATCTACGCTCGAAAGCAACCTGGTGCACGAGCCATCAGGATCGCTTGTGAGGAGGACATTGATAAGATGGTTTAATCACTGTTGCTGCGAGACTGCGCAGTAGACCTGCTCAACAATGGCTTATTTTACTGCCGAGTCATTCACCGACTTTCTAAAGGACGGTGCTTACAATCCTCGCAACACACTATCTCTTTACCACTTGAACTGTCAAAGCCTAAAAAATAAATCAGAAGAAGTAGAAGCTGAATTAACTAAACTGAACTTTAATTTTGACCTTATTGCCTTCACTGAAACATGGTTTACCTCAAATGCAGATGTCAGCGAGTTTCCTGGTTACAAACCCATTTCAGTATTTCGAGATGGAAAGCGTGGTGGTGGTGTATCTTTATATGTGCAAAATCATTTGTGCTTTGAGGTCTTGTAGGATTATTCACTTGTTTGTACTGATTTTGAAACTGTCTGCATTGCTTTTCATAGAGTTGCTATTATGGTTGTGTATCGCCCCCCTCAAGGAAATTCTGACAATTTTTTTCGCTTCATTGATTGTTTTCTGAAGTTTTCAAACCAAAACAACTGGCGTATAATTGTGCTAGGTGACTTCAATATTAACTTTTCGGAGGATAACGCTCTGAAGATCAATTTAAATGAAATAATGTTGTCTAATGGCTGTGACAATACTATTGAATTGCCTACTCGCATATCCTTGCGCTCTGAAACATTAATTGATTTGTGCTTCACTAATTTACCACCTCAGAGTTGCATATCTGGTGTTTTTTCTTCTGGGATTAGTGATCACTTGCCTCTCTTTTCACTTTTTCCTGATACGACCAAATTGAATAAGCCCGTTCACGCTCGTAGAGTTAATGATGAAAAGGGCATCTCCAGATTTTGTCACTTGTTGTCTACAATTAATTGGGTAGATGTATATGGTGAAAATGACTCGTCCCGTGCTTATGATATATTTATTACGCTGCGTTCCCAACTCAAACTATAAAAAAACATAGAAGGCTAGAAAAGAATGGATGACAGGCGCACTTTTGAGACAAATTAAAGAAAAGAACAAAATGTTCTCTCGTTTTTTGGAAACGCGATGCCCGGATGATTTAGTTAAGTTTAAGAAGTTTCGAAATAAATTAAACTCAGATCTAAAGAAAGCTAAATCTTTTTTCTATATTAATAAGTTTTCGTCAATCTTACACAATCCTAAATTACTTTGGCAAGGTATTAACGTTATTATAGGGAACAGGAAGAATTGTCTTCCCTCTGAGCTGAAAGTCAATGGGGTGAATTATGCTGGAGTTTCACTTGCCAATATGCTGAATGAACACTTTTTAGCTGCCGGAGCATACCGACCCTCTGCTAGCTGTCATTCAACTCGCACTGTAGACTCATACTTACCCTCTTGCAGTACTGAATCTATATTTTTGTCCCCTACTTCAGTGGATGAAGTTATTTCTATCATTAATTCCTTTAGGAACACCTGCTCAACCTGGAGATGACGAAGTTGCTGCGTTTCCTATCAAATGTGCTGTAAATATTATTGCTGGCCCTCTTACGCATATTTGTAACAGAATGCTACTTTCTGGTGTATTCCCTAGCAAATTAAAAGTCGCGCGCGTTACCGTTTTATTCAAAGGAGGCAACAAAAATGACCCAAATAATTACCGTCCTATTTCGGTATTGCCTCTGTTTTCGAAGTTAGCTGAGCGTGTACTCTATAGGCGACTAAACAATTTCTTACAAGCTAAACATCTTATCTGCCCCAAACAGTATGGCTTTCAGGCCGGTAAATCAACAGAATCTGC
>NC_143017.1:27077030-27162030 GCF_055824585.1 Amblyomma mixtum
GGTAGTCAAACGTCGCTCATTAGACTGAGACCGGTTCCCACTCGCCGTTTCGACGACGGCCATTTGATGTGTCCGCAGCCTAGCGCTCCGTAATCAGTGAAAAAGTTGAGGACAAGTTGGACGCTGGCGTCATCCGTCCTTTTCACAGCCCTTGGTCTTCTCCGGTAGTACTGGTTAAGAATAAAGCCGGTTTGATCAGATTTTGCATTCATTACCTCCACCTCAAAAAAATTATGCTCGAAGACAATATCCTCTTCCTGACATCGACGACACTCTTGAGTGCAACCAAGGCGCGGAGTATTTTTCATCCCAACACTTGCGGTTTGACTACTGGCAGGTGTGAATGGCCGCCTCTCGGCGCGAAGAGACCGCTTTCGTTAAAGCCAATGGCATTTACGAATTCAACGTTACGCCGTTCGGTCTGTGCTTCGAAAGGGTAATGGATAACATCGTACGCAAGCTCACGTGGCACACGTGCCTCTGCTTCTTCTTCTCCAAAGTAAAAATGGTTCTGCTACTTTAACGACATCGTTTTCTTTTCGGCAGATTTCCCCACACACCTCACGCGCCTGCAGCAAGTTTTTACTTGCCTGGCCGACGCCGGCCTGCAGTTGAATCTGAAGAAATACCACTTCGGAGCCATGCAGTTGACTACCTTGGGCCACATTGTTTCCAAGGAAGGCGTTCTCCCTGACCCGGCCAAGTTCCGTGCGGTTGCGGAATTTTCTCAACCGACTTCCATCAAGCAACCTCGCAGGTTCATAGGTTTGTGCTCTTATTTTCGACGCTTCTTCCCCAATTCTGCGCCTCTCATTGCACCCCTCACGAAGCTGCTTGGGAACAGCACCCACTTGTCTACTTCGTCACCCGAATGAGACGCAGCGTGCACTACCCTATGCCGTATTCTGACATTGCTGCCAATACTCCTGCACTACGATCCAACGCGACCATGCGAGTGGCGACGGCCTCGACACTGTCTTGGCTCGGCGCGATAGATGCTTTTGAAAAATACGTCATTGCGTATGCAAGTAACTCGCTTAGCAAAGCTGAATGTAAGTGTTCTGTTAGAGAAGGAATGTTTATAGCTGTCGTCTGGGCGCTGACAAAATTCCTGCCTAAAGCTGTACGGCCACAAGTCTGACGTCGTAACGGATCATCACGCTCTCAACTGACTGTCGGCTTTTACCAGTCCGGACGCCTCGCACGTTCGGTTCTGCGCCTTCAGGAGTTCGACATCCGCGTCATCGACCGATGTGGTCGGAAACACATGGACACCGATGCTCTCTCCCGCTCTGCGCTTCCCAGCAAAGCTGAATGCTCCTCGGCTGCAGATCCCATCGAGTTGCATACTGCCACTTATCTGTCTGCGGAGCAGCGGAAAGAGCCGTGGCTTGCATCCATAATCGAAATCTTGTCCACCTTACTAACCATTGTGCATTCGCGCGCTCTCCGCCGCCAAGCACCGCATTTCGCCCCCCGCGGGACGGCCACCTCTACCGCCGTAACTGCATGCCTGATATGGCCGGCGATGGCTCCTCGCGATTCCTCGCCACTTACGGTCAGAAATTTGTGCCTCTTTTCACGCCGACCCTCATTGCTCACCCACCTGTGTGCTGAAGACTTTGAACAGAATTTTGCAGCGTTACTGTTGGCGCGGAATGTACGATTATATTTGCAAATACAAGCGTAAGTCTTCCAAGCCCCGTTTAACCGGCCCATTACAGACACTTGCATGCCCGGCCCGCCCTTTCAATCGTACTGGCGTCGAACTCTACGAGACGCTTCCCTGTACAGTCTCTAGGAACCACAGGATTATTGTCGGCGTCGACGACCACCTTACCGGTATGCGGCCGCCAGTCCCGCTGCACTCGCCCGCGAAGTTGATCTCATCCTACTCAATAATTTTGTCCTTCGCCACTGCCCACCACACCAGCTGCTCAGTGACTGCGGTCGAGTACTAGTTTCCCACGTCATTGAAGGACTACCTGTCGAATGTCGCACCGTTCATCGGACCGCCACTAACTACCGTCCTCAAACTAACAGCCTGACCGAGTGATTTAATCGCACTTTCGGAGATATGCTCGCCATATACGTCACATCGGATTAGACGAACTGGGATAAGAGGATTCTGGTGTGGGCTAGTTGGTTCATGCTTAATAAACAGATTCACTACAGCGCTACGGAACGAGGACAGAAGAAACACGAAAAACACAGGACGGGCGCTGACTACCAACTCTTTATTGCGTGAAAAAACTAGCACAGATTTATACTATTTCCTGGACCACGTGATACAGTATCAGCCACGGGACACAGCGAAAAGAACGCCTCACCCTTTTGGCGAGTCATAACACAGCTCGAACTCATGAAAAGTGCATGCACTATCAAACTATGGCATTACCAAACTAATGATAAAAGGACTAACAGATACAAAGATGTGCATGACCCAGCTACAGCCTATGACAACTACAGCTCAGATAGGCAAGAAAATGAGTACTTCAAAGCAAAGCGGAATCTTTGGGCTACATAAAAACATTTAAGAGAGCGAGAAGGCGTAAAAGCATGACAAACGCATGAGAAAATGGCGATGAAAAAAAGGGGGCATGAAAAATAAAAGTTTCTAGGCAATAGGCACAGTAAGCAGGCTAAAAGCGTAAACAAGAAACCGACATCAACAAATAACACGGTAAAAGTAACAATCATTAAAAAGAGAAACTAAAAGAAAAAAGAAAAACACATGAACCACCACCGGTCAAGCAATTAAGACGGTAAAACCACTAAAAGTCTTTAAAAGACAGAGGAGCAAAGTTCCGCATAAGGTCAACAAACAAAACAACGCAAAATAAAACACAATAAGTTGAGGTGCGGGGAAACGCGTTTGTCAGGAAGTCTAGCAGTTAAAACGCAAGAATCGCGTCCGTTCCAGAAAGGTCCTTTCTTTCGCCTCTAAACAGACAGAAGAGCTGGTGATGCACGCGTCCCCAGCCTTTTCAATCAAAAAATCTTCAATAACCTCCCTTTCTATTCTACTCCTTGCGGTCGCCAGAAACTTGGTGTCTGAAAACATAGGTCGACAACCGTGACGGGGTTGGTTACAGAGTAGTGCCATGTGGTTCCCAGATTTGTTTTTTACGTTGAGGAAGTGTTCGCTTGCTCTGTCATTGAAGCAGCGTCCGGTCTGGCCGATGTATACTTTACCACAAGTGAGGGGAATCTGGTAGACAACTGCGGATCGACATTCGGTGTACTGACGGGAATGTTTTATTGTGCAGACCGCCCGCTTCTCCCGGTTTACCATCGGACACACTCTTGCCAACTTACATGGGGCAGAAAACACAACGTTCACATCGTACCTGGCTGCAACCTTTTTAACATTGTGCGATAGCTTACGGATATAAGGAATTACGGCAACACGTTTCCTTTCCCTGGGCTCTCTCCTTCCCTCTCCTAGCTTCATTTTCTGTAGTAAGGCTTCGCACAGGCCAGCTATGAGGAAAGGTGAGTAGCCAGCTAAAAGAAGGCGTTCAACCTGGTTATCAAAGCTGTAATCAGCCATGTGCTCGCAACTTTTTGTTAGTGACGCATGAAGTGCGCTAGTTGCGACTGCCCGCTTGACAAGTTTGGAATGCGCACTGTCGAAGGGGAGTAAACCTTTCTTCGATCTAACGTTGTACGACCAACACACTCGCTCACCACTAAAAACCAGCAACAGATCTAAAAACTGGATCCTGTTCTCTTTTGGCATTCCCCACGTGAAGTTCATTCCACCAGAATAGTCCTTGAACACTCCGACGATGTCTTTGACGGCTTGTGGCATGTCAATAGCAGCAGCACTGTCTAACACGATGAGGAAATCGTCCACGTAACGATAGATCTTTACGATGTGCTTGTCATGTAAACGTTCTTGAACTGCCCTTTCCATGGCGGACAAGAAAATATCCGAGAGCACCGGGGCAACGGACGAACCAATACAGATTCCCGATTTTTGTATCAGGAGCTGGTCTTTGTACGACACTACTGTGGATTGCAGGTAAAACTGAAGTAGGGTGATGAACCTGTCTTGACCTATTCCGGTTGCATTCTGAAAGCTGACGGCTCCGATCTCGTCTATCCTTTGGATAACAGCTGTGAAAAGTCCTTCATGGGGAATGGAGTAAAAAAGGTCTTCTACGTCAATTGAAAAGGCCATAGCAGCACCTTGCAATCCTTGGCGTAGGTCCTCGACAACTTCCAAAGAGCTGCGTACTTGAAACGGGTCAGCTCCAGTCAAACGGTTTAAGTTGTCACGAAGAAAATGTCCAAGGTGTTCCTGCCAGGTGCCTTTTTCCGAAACTATAGTTCGTAGCGGACAATCAGGCTTGTGAGTCTTGCCTGAGAAGAACATTTCAAGGCATCCACTTTTTGCTTTTTCCACTGTTTTCGCTACTGTTTCCAAATGACGATCTTTTAAAAGGCGGATCGCAGCTGATTTCTTTCTTGCCTCTCGAGACTTTCTGTCGAGACTTCTGTCCTCGTTCTGTAGCGCTGTTGTGAATCTGTTTAATGAACTGGGATGCTGTCCTTCCTTTTGTGACGTACACCTGTTATACCGCCGCACAGTCAATCGCCGGATTTCCCCTCTCTTTCTCCTGTATGGGCCTGAGGTCTTTTCCATGATGGATATTCCCTTACACTCTCGACGCTTCTTAGTGCCAGCCCTTTTTGGAAGTGCAAAGTATACCGAAAAATGTCGCCGGCTGGCACGTGCTTTCACCGCAGAATCACAAAGCCGCCAAAAGCATCGACACAATAAAGTCCAGACTACATCTCATTTGTCAACTGGGTCTCTAATTTGGCTCTTGTTGTCATCCACTACACCGGTGTTGTCTAGGAAACTTCGTACCGAATGTCACGTCCCTTATCGTATCATCGAGTAAACGTCCCCTGTAAACTACATCGATTCGCCGCTGACACCCTCTTCTAACTTGCGTCGCCGTGGTCGCGGCGCTTTTCACGTCAACCATCTCAAGCCCTACTACGACCCACTCCTCCTGCCCTAGTCTCAAGACGCCAGGGTGGCTCCTCTTCGTTCCCGGGAAAATTGTAGCGCACCATGACGAACTATTGCGGACGCGCCTGCTCTTGCCTTGGCACATGAAGTTGAAAAGGACGAAGCGCGACCGTGCTGCGCGAGGTCGCTGATGTGTTTGGACTGGCTGTGCTTTGTGGCGCCTGCAGTTCAGACCTGTATGACTTACGTTCCGAGTGACTTACGTTCCCAGGGGAAGAAGATCAGATGCATCAGGTAGAACATAAACGTAACTGAGTTGACACATGGTGGAAAAATCATTCATTGTTTCAGTGAAAGGAGATATACACCACAATCTTTTTCCTTTCCTTCTTTTTGCTCTACCATGAAAAGTCAACGTGTTCGATGCGATTAATATTTGTCACTATCGTTACAACAAAAACTGCCTTGTTTGTGAAGGCATTTATGTCATAGGAAACATACAGTAATAATAAGAAAAAAATATCTGACATATTGCCACGCGCCTAACGCGCCGCGCGGCCTCCGCGCTGAGTCGAAGACGACGACGAAGCGGCGGTGGGCTCTCGTGGCGCGTTAGGCGCGTGGCAATATATTTATTTCGGATACCTCAAGGGCTTTTTACCGAGGGGCTTATATATCAAAGTTGTTGCTAGCTTCAGGTGGGATTGCTGCCTTGCGTTTTGCTACCGTTGCGACGCATTAGGCAAACAAATAAAGAAGAGTGTTTGTCGCATGCATTTTCGAGCTAGCAGATCTCAGTCAAAATGCACATTAGCACCCACAAAAGCCCTGACCTACAACCGTCAACATACGATGATTAGTTACGTGTCCCGTAGAAGTTTCAGAAACAGGCCGGAAACCTCCTGCTATTTGCCCGCTTCCCCAATATGTAAGCAATGCTTTCGAGAGAACTGTGTGCCCGACCTCAACCCCTCAAGAGGAGCTAGCAGGAGCCGCCTTTCCACGTTTTGATCTGGGCAGCACATAGGACAGCGATCTATATCACCGCAAACACTACCTGTCTGAGCTGCTACAGGTCATTGAAGACCTGCTAAAGGACAAGCTGGAAAATCCTGCGAGAAGTGCTCGGAAAAACGTTATATCGGTTTGCGGCGGAAAGAAGACAAACAATTCTCGGAGCAAATACCCGTGAGCTGAAGTAAAGAGCAAGTTTATCATCATCATCAGCCCGACTACGCCCACTGCAGGACAAAGACGTCTCCCATATCTCTCCAATTAACTGTATCCTGCGCCAACTGCGGCCCGCCGCTGCGCCGCAGGTCTGACCACCGCTTGGTCAGTTCCCCGCTGCCGCCGGGACCTGAAGGCCGAGGGTTAGCTGGTTTGTTCATATAGGAGGTTGTGGCCAAGTGCTACACCAGGGTGGTCAAATCCTGTTCTGGTGAGTGAGTGCGTTGTCGGTTCTGGTAGCCGAGATCAGGCCGCGCCCTATTCCTGGTTATGCAATACCATCGACACACGGAGTTTATTTTTTTAAACTTGTCAGAGAATTGCGCGGCACCGGAATTCGAATCACGGTCCTCAAAGAGAGAGTTATCAATGAGATAATGTTGTTTCTGTGGCAGAAGGAGTTAACGTTGCACAAGGCAAGCAAGTTTTAGCCGCTGCAAGTCGGCTGTTAAGACAAAACAGGCTGGTAGCACACAAAAGAAAAGGCAAGGTTGTCTGAATAGCGCTAAGTATAGCGCTCTCCTTCCTGTTTCGGAGGTGATTTGCCAACTGCTTTCGGCAAACTGTCCCGGTTTTTGAGCAGATCACCAGGAACAAGTCTGGTTTTCTACACTTATGGATATCTGAGGGAATTGTGCACGCCCTTTTGTAACAAGCGCCTGCGTTTCTCTTGGTTATAAATAATTAATCCTTCTGGAGAAAATCTGCGGCGATCAGCACTTCAGTTTTCAACTTAAGCCCTCCTTTTTCAAGACGCAAGGAATGTGCCAAACATAGTCTGTCACACGCGAAGTGCGAAAGCAGGCTAGCTGGGCCATGCCAGCGTTGTTTAGTGATCTGTTGATTATGCGAACCATATTCAAGCGCAGAGGGTCCCCGAGTTTGTCGGGAAACGCAGCAGCTGCCGTTGAACATAATACAAAGAATAATTTCGACTTAACACGCCAAGGTACTTGATGCGTTGAGATGTCGCCTCGTTTCTTTATGCACTGAAAATCATCCTCGCCCTTGCCAATGCCTCTAAAGATCGCTCCTCCTCATCATCATCATCAGCCTGACTACACCCACTGCAGGGCAAAGGCCTCTTCCATGTCTCTCCAACTAACCCTGTCCTTTGTCAGTTGCCGCCACTGTATCCTCGCAAACTTCTTAATCTCATCCGCCCACCTAACTTTCTGCCGTCCCCTGCTACGCTTGCCTTCACTTGGAATCCACTCCGTTACCCTTAAGGACCAGCGGTTATCTTGCCTTCGCATTACACGCCTTGCCCAAGCCCATTTCGTCCCCTTGATTTCGACCAGGATGTCCTTAACCCGCGTTTGTTCTCTCACCCACTCCGCCCGCTTCCGATCTCTTAACGTTACACCTATCATTTTTCTTTCCATAGCTCGCTGCGTTGTCCTTAACTTAAGCTGAATCCTCTTTGCTAGCCGGCGGAAGTTTTGCTCCGCGGTTAGAACAAACTCGTTGCTCCGTGGCGCGTTAGCGGGCGACAGCTGTCGGCTTCAAGATTAGAAGACCAGTCGCTAAGAGAGACGCATTCTGGGACGCGAAGAGGCGCTGGGTGCGCTTTCATCCACGGGCGCGGCCGAGGAACCAAGTGCCTGACAAAGGGTGCGGGTTGGAGAAAACAAAAGGCAGCTCATCAGCACCGGTTCACTAGAGGAACTCCGTGCTCGCATATTTTAGGTGGCTTTTCTCGGCTGCCGTCTATAGCTGTTGTCCATAGAAAGTTGTCGCAGAAGTTTCCAAGAGTGATTCGGTCTTCGCGCCATTCCTGGCTTGTATGTTGCGGTCAGTGCGTGTTTTCCGGGGAGCAACCAGTGATTTAAGCTTCCGTGCGGAGCAAATCTCATTAACCAGTGTATTCTATGGACGTCATTTCAGTTGGTTGTGTCTTCTATGCTGTTTAGATGAGGGAGCAAGTAAGGTCTAAACTACGTCAACACTTCCGCCTCCCTAGCACACGTCTCCTCCGTTCCTCCTTTAAAAACCAAATCACTATATTGAAAACGCTTGAAAATCGCAACGGATATGGAATGTTTCAAGCGACAACTCTGAATGATTGGCGGCAAATTCATTGCCGGAAGTGATACACCTCCGCACACAAGGTATTTGGCGCAGCTCGCAAGTTTTCCATAGCGGGGCAGCCACTAGGTCATTAATTAAATAATTAATTAATTAAATAATTATTAATTTATTCAAATAAATAATCAAACAATCAATCAATCAGACGCTACTTTTACGTTTCTGCTCAGGCTTGGCTCATGATGCACCGATTCTAATGTTCTCATGGGGGCCTCTTTATGTAAGGGCTGAAAGATACCGCGGCACGTTAGGAGGGAAGTTAGGTGCACATTGCGTAGAGACAGCAGCAGTAGTGCTTTTCAGAACGCATAGGATGCTTAAATGCCTAAATATAATGCTTGGATTTGAAGTACTAAAATTGCGATTGTGAGGCCTATGCAGGTGAAGTGGCTGAAGTGACCGTAAGACGTTCAGAATGAGTTTGGCACACAGTTATTTTGTTGTGGCACTCGCTTTGGTTGCCTTAAAGGGCCCCTGCCCACCCCATCGTCCCAAACACTCTCTACCTCACTTTGAGCGAGCCTCCTCTCCTTCCATTCCCTCCTCGAAATTTTTCTCTCCCGCTCCTCGTCGAGTAGTCTCGGCAAGGCAAAATCACCCCTTCCTTCTCCGGTGTAAGCCGGAGGCGTGGTGTCTGTAGAGTGCGTCACAAGGCGACGTCATGGCCCCGCCTTCAATAGAATTCTTTTCTTGGTTTTTGCATTTTCTCCGCACACTGAACGATCGAGAGGCGCGATCGGCTCGACCACCTAGACTTGTTAGCGAGCGCATCCTTTCATACATCTGTTTGTCATTCCCAGTTAACGAGCCACCTCTTCATTTTCTTTTAGGCCTCCCCACCGTTTCACGAGCGGAGGTGCGGAAGTCGGTTGTGTTCGAAACACACGGCGAAGCGCGGACCCGGCAACCGCCCGTTTGCTTTTCTCCATGCGTGTTTGTGTTCTGTGTATTTGTGTCTTTTCTCCGCTCCAAAGCATATGTCATTCATTGGAGTCAAGGCGTACGCAAGATGCACGAAAGATAAGCGGTGTGTGTGCGGAGCGGTCAAGCGGGCGAGCGAGGGAAAGGCTCTGCTGCACTAGTAATTAAAACCTTGTTTTGGGGGGCTTGCATAGAAGAAAAAAATCTGAGAAGGGAGCGCGTACGCAGAGCGTCTCGTGAGGTGATCACGGCGTGGGGAGGGGGGGGGGCGAACCAACTCCCTCAGTTTTACTATTTTTTACTTTTTATGGCAAGGGTTCAAGGCTGTCGCCGCACGCTCCCTCCGCAGTTTTTTTTTTTGTTCCTTCATGCGGGTTTGTAGGCATGAGCCAGAACAGAAGGCGCTGCGGAAAGCGTTGTGCAGACGACGCGACGCCAAGGCTACGCCCAATCATCTCCCGTCAGTCAGAACGATGCACCAATGGAGTGCCTTCAGCGAAAGTAACCGCCATGACGTCAACGGGGTTCAGAGTAGTGGGCCGGGCCCGTTTTTGTTGAAGGAAAGAACGAGCGGGCTTTGATTTGAATTTTCGCAGCTTTTCGGGGCGCGCATGGCTCTAGTATTTTGCAGAGGTTATCTTCGATGCCTCATCTATGCAGTGGGCTTGTTTTTCAAAAATGTCCGGACCCTGGGCAGTGGCCCTTTAACATTCGTAGATCCCTGGGAGGACTCATACCCCTCCTGTCGCAGTGGCTCAGCGGTAAAGCGGTGCGCCACTGCCTTCGAATGGTACGTGCTGCCACCGGTGGAATTTGTGCAATACAGGTGGTCCCGAGTAACATCGAGTTACCAGTCGATGAATTTAACCACCAAGCCATCTTTTATGGGTACCATCGAGTGTTAACGTTCACCCCCCCAGCACACACACACAAAGACAGGTTTTCGCTCAGTGGGACAAGTAAGGCGTACGCCTTAAAAAGAGGGAAAGATGCGTTAAAAAAGACAGAACAATAGGTTTTCCTCCACGAAAAAAACAACATACATTTTGCTAAAACAACGACATGCTATTAAGCTTGCAAGCGAGAGCATTATTGCCTCAGTCAATGACCATGTAGTCAACAGACGCGTGAAACTTACATCGAGCAGCATGCTTTACGAAGATCAACTGCTTAGTCTTTTTCCAGTACATTAAACAATTAATTTTGTGACGTCATGGCGTGCTGGCATGCTCGGTTTACGCAAATTCGCCATCAGAGCGTTGGCATCTGGTCACTTTCTTGGGTAGAAAGCAGAGTGACCGTTAAACTGGACACAGTTGTGGTACTACTGTACAATGATAGCAGCAAGTATAAAACGGGCAATTAAATTGGATCTGGTGTAATGATCTCAAGTTAGAGATTCTAAATAGCTGAATATTACCAGATTTCTGTGAGCTCTGGTCACAAAGGCATGTTTTCGTACCTCTGTTGGCAGCAAATGATCACGACTTCACGGTGTAAGTCTCGGCCGTGGGAGCCGCACTTGAATACAGGCGAGACGCTTGCATGTATTAAAGTTTTGGTGCACCATCAGGAGAGTCAGATCATCGAAATAATTCCAGAGCCTTACTCTACTGCGTCCCTCATAACACACAGTACGGCTATCGTAGCTAAAAATGAATTAAGAATTTGTAATTGCATCGAATAATTAAAGGCCTGCAGATTAAGGATTTGTCCAACCCCACCTAACCTGTCAGGCCTGCGGTCATCGACAGCTTTACGTTCTATTTTCGTTCTCCTCTCACCCCAGCTCCTCCAGTTTTGCCGTTTTGCCTCCCCCCTAAATGGAGTACATTACGCGACTGAGACAAACATCCGGGCGGATAAAGCCAGATCAGTGCGACGCAAGCTTTGAGAAAAAAGCGGGCGCAGAGGGCGACCGGCGTGGCGAAACCAAACCGGTGCTCTCATTCCGAGGGCTGCGGGGCGGGATTGTTTCCCGCGAACCGGGAAGGGAGGCCCGTCGCCATGGCAACCGCCTCCGAGGCGTCAGCCCGGCTGCGCGGCAGGCGGCTGCCAGCAGACGACGCCATCCGGAGGGGAGGCGAGTCGCCGAGGAACCGCGGCCTCGTGAGCGCGAGTCGGGGTTACGGCCTCCTATTTGGTCGCGGTGGTCGGAGTTGGACGCGGGTGAGAGAGGGGGAACTTTTGAACTACTCAAATTCCACTTTCCCAGCCGGGTTGAATTCTTAGAAGCGGCCTCAAGTAGTGCTTGGTTCACCGACCCACCTCGCACGCGTGTAGCCACGAGTTGCTTTTTTTTTTTTCGTAATGCAACCCGCATTCGATTGCATATCAGACGAAGGTGCGGGTTTTTTTACACGCGATCAACCGCCAGCGCTGCAGTGACTATCGGCATTGCACTTGAGCAGCCATTTACGGATGCTTGAATGCGGCTTCTCATTCGAAGCCTGACATGTTGGCCTCGCGACCTTTGAACATTCTCAAAGATTCGAAACCGAACTTCAGACGGCGACGAGTTTTGGTGTGCTCTGAGTGACTAAGAGAATGGGGTAAATGTTCTACACTAATACCACGATTACAAAGGACTGTTTATTGCGGTTCACAGGTGCGGTATGCTTAAATACGAGTACTTAGTTTGCTGCAGCCACTCAGTGCACAGAGCCATACACAGCCTACATTTTTACATGGGTTAAAAACGTGTCGGAAACCCTTCACTGATCCTCGCCTAGTCTCCAGTGTTATCGTTCTCTTTAAAAACTGCCCACGTTGTTTACCTCGCGCATGTGAAGTCTGCGTAACTGTTGAGCAGCGTTCGAGCTATGCACTGCGCTGCGAACAAAGCGACACCTTGTCGCAGCTCCTATAGGTTCTGCAGGCAAAGCTTCGGCGAAGTACTTGCACGGGTGCTTCACACAAAACCACGGGCTGCAGTCCAACCTTAATTCTTGCCAACTGGTGCACATGGCTTTCGCGCTCTACGCATGGGTGACGAAGACTGTACTCGCAATTCATATCGTATTGATTGCATGAGCTGAAACATGCGCGTTTAAAAACACAGCATCACACAGCGTGGCAGAATTGAGCAAAAGAAAAATGCTTGACCCGTGGAAAGGAAACAAGTTAAAATGAACTCTTAACTTTGTGCATGAGCAAACCACTGAAATGGCGTAGGCTGCCATTTATATTCAATATAATGCGCAGAGTAACAAAAACTCACAGCATAGTTTGCACCTGTGAAACGATTCCAGGGCACACACAGATCTGTATCTTTGTGCCTGCGTCTTTTCGCCTCGAATGTCGCCGGAACGTAGATTTTGATCATGTCTTTGGCCTGTATCGTTTGGGGCATCTGCTGCACATACTGCAGATCAAGCAAGGCTCGGGAATTTTGTCGAGCTACCCTCAAGACAAAAGGATACAACAGCTGTATTTTACCGGTACTCACCTATGGGGCAGAAACGTGGAGGATAACAAAGAGGGTTCAGCTTAGGCTAAGGACAACGCAGCAAGCTATGGAGGGAAATATGATCGGTGTAACGTTAAGAGATCGCAAGCGGGTAGAGTGGGTGAGGGAACAAACTCGGGTTAATGACATCCTAGTGGAAATCAAGAGGAAGAAATGGCCTTGTGCAGGGCATGTAAAGCGAAGGAAAGATAACCGCTGGTCCTTAAGGGTAACAGAGTGGATTCCAAGAGAAGGCAAGCTTAGCAGAGGGCGGCAGAAAGTTCGGTGGGCGGATGGGATTAAGAAGTTTGCAAGGACATGGTGGGAACAGCTGGTCAAGGACAGGGTTAACTGGAGAGACATGGCAGAGGCCTTTGCCCTGCAGTGGGCGTAGTCAGGCTGATGATGATGATGATGTTGTTGCACGGAACGGTGTACCGAGCAGGGACCATTCGCACGCTCTGAAGAGAGTGTGGCAGTGCTTCTCCCTTCACACAGTAAAAATTAACGGGGCGCTTGATTATCATTGTGCAATGGCACTGCGTTAATATTAGATCGTCTCCTTGCATCTCTTCTACTCCTTATCTTCAAATTTTCTTATATAATTTGCCATGCATTTCTTTGCTCAGTTGATCATTTTTTTGGTGCGATGGGTGGTTCTTCCCGTGGCAACCGCCTACTGCCCTCTTCCTCCTCTCCACTGAAAGTCAAGGCGGGATTTTCGCGCGCCAACCGTGGCAGGTAGCAAGAGCATACAACACCAGGCCGCCGGTTGCCACTTCTTCATCAACGTGAGACCTGTAATGCTGACTGTCATGTCTGGCATCCAAGAACTGGGTGGCGTAGACGTAGCATCGAAGGAACGTTTATTCCTGCTACTTGGCAGGAAGCCAACAGGTTACATACTGAGCGCGGTGGGCCCGTGCGAGCGGTCTTTTAAAGCCAGCACGGGCTACCCGATAAGAGATAGCCGGGCAGTGAGCATGCGCAGACAGTACGCGATAACACGAGTGCTTGGTTTCGCGCGCACACAACATCTCCTTCCTCCTAATGAGCACAAAGTACTTTTGCTACATTATACAATGCAACTAATGCTATGGCTGATATCTATCAGGAGGTCGCCGGTCCCTCTGTGGATAGCGTTGCTCCCCTGGAGGGTCGTTCGTTGCCGCAGGGGCCGCAGCTGGAAGTGGCTCGTTGGCGCTCTCAGGATCCCCGAAATCTGGAATAAAATCTTCCATGATGCTCTGCTTTGAGCTGTCGATGCTGAGCAGTAGCTGGTCTTGATGACGACGCCAAATGAGCACCCCACGATTCGTCTTAACTCGAACCTTGAATGAAACGGGGCCAGACTGCTGAATGATAGTGCCAGGGACCCATTTCTCAGGACCTCTGTAATTCCTCACGAGGACCTCATCGTTGATGTTGAAAAGTCGCTCACGTGCCTTGCGTCGCACCATATCGGAGAGCTGTTGCTGAGCCACTCTTCCCCCGACAGCAGGCTTGACTGCGTCGAGTCTCGTGCGCAGTCGTCTACCTATGAAAAGGTTTGCTGGAGTTTCTCTTGTAGTCGCATGCGGCGTGTTGCGGTACGTCATCAGGAACGTCTGTAAGGTTGCCTGCAAGGAGTCTTGGGGTCGTCCTTTCCGCAACGCAGATTTCATTGTCTGTACAAATCTCTCTGCAAGGCCATTCGTGCTTGGATGGTACGCTGCACTCACGATATGACGACCACCGAAGCCTTTGACGAAGCTCTTGAATTCTTCGGAAACGAACTGTGGTCCGTTGTCGGTCACGATGGTCTCAGGTACGCCAAAACGCGAGAACAGGTCTTGGAGACACTGAATTGTGTGGTACGCCGTAGTCTTCTGCATGACATAAACTTCCGGCCATTTTGAGTGTGCGTCCACAGCAACAAGGAACATTTTGTCTTTCATGGGTCCAGCAAAGTCCAAGTGAACTCTTTGCCACGGCGAAGTCGGCCATGACCATGGATGAAGCGGAGCCGGTGCTGGTTCGTTCCGTTGCTGTTGACACTCTTCACATTTCTTCACGTGTTGCTCTAGGTCCGCGTCGATACCAGGCCACCAGACGTAGCTCCTCGCGAGTTCTTTGCATCTTACGATACCGGGATGACCCTGATGAAGTTCCTCAAGCAAGAAGGCTCGGTGTTTTGGAGGCACGACTACTCTCATGCCGTACATTAAACACCCTTGATGAACTGTGAGCTCCAAACGCTTGTCGAAGAAAAGTTTCAACTCCTTCTCAGCGACATGCGACGGCCAGCCAGCACTTGTGAAGTTCAGTACCTTGCTTAGTAAAGGATCACGCCTCGTTTCACGAGCGATGTCTTGGCCTGTGACAGGCAGGGTTTCCAAACGAAGCGAATAAAAAGTTTCGCTTTCTTCTGCCGATTGCTTTTCGCTGCTGTCGAGCGGCAAGCGCGATAAACAGTCTGCTTCCGCATTATCGGTAGATTTCTTGAATTCAAGAGCATAGTTGTAGGCTGACAGCGTCAGCGCCCAACGCTGCATGCGGGCAGCTGCCATCGCGGGAATGCCTGTTTTCGGGCCGAAAATTGTTTGCAGTGGTTTATGGTCAGTCACAAGCGTGAAGAACCTTCCGTAGACGTAGAAGTGAAACTTCTTTACGCCGAATACGAGGGCAAGGGCTTCTTTCTCGATCTGACTGTAGTTCTTTTCGGCACTTGACAATGTGCGGGATGCGTAGGCAACCGGTCGAACTGATCCATTGATCATTTTCTGCGAAAGAACTGCGCCTATGCCGTACTGAGATGCGTCGCAGGCAAGTTGAAGCGGTCGCTTCGGATCATAATGGGCAAGAACTGGAGGGGAAGCCATAGCTGCTTTTATCTCCGTGAAAGCAAGCTGGCATGACGCATCCCACGTCCACTCTGTTGTTTGCTTTAGCAGCCTGTACAACGGCTGTGCCAAAGTCGACAGACGCTGAACAAACTTGCCGTAATAATTGACCATCCCAAGGAATGACTGCAGTTGCTGCTTGTCTTTTGGAGCAGGCGCATTTAGCAGTGCCAATACCTTTTCAGGCGATGCGCAAACACCCTCGGCGTTGATAACGTGGCCCAGATAACGGAGATCTCGTTGAAAACACGAGCACTTATCGCGCCGGATGCGCACACCGCGTTCCTGCAATCTTGACAAGACGGCTTCCAAGTTATGGAAATGCTCTTGCTTGGTCTTGCCTGTGACCAGGATGTCGTCAAGGTAGCAACTGACTCCTTCCAAACCTTTCAGCATGTTGTCCATAATTCTTTGAAATATGCTTGGGGCGGACGAAATGCCGAAAGCCAGACGGTTCATAGTATACAATCCCTTATGCGTGTTCATCGTCAGTAGTTTCCGGGAGCTTTCCGCCATAACTACCTGCTGGTAGGCCCTACTCAAGTCGATCTTCGAAAATTCCTCTCCTCCTGCAAGCGCTGCTAGAAGGTCATCTATCCGAGGTAGCGGGTACCGGTCTACTTCCAGACAGGGATTGACGGTGGTTTTATAATCGCCACACAGCCGGAGGCTTCCATCCCTCTTCACTACCGGTACCAAGGGCGTTGCATATTCGCTTGTAGCAACAGGCGTTATGATGCCCAGCTTCTCCATTTTCACAAGTTCCGCTTCTACTGCACCTTGCAGAGCAAAGGGAACGCTTCTTGCCTTTACAAACTTCGGCTGTGACCCTTCGCGAAGGACAAGCTCGGCCTGCTCTTCCGTGATGGTACCTAGCTCATCCTTGAAAAGTTCGGAATGGCTGTCTAGCATGGCTTCCAGCTTTTCTTGCCAGTGCTTTGACATTTCTCGAGAGAGACCAAGGTGATTAAAAAAAACTAGGTTCTTCCAATCCAGACGAATATCTTGCAACCATTCTCTGCCGAGGAGTGCCGGTCCTGTAGTGTCCACGACGTACAGGGGAAGCTCCACGCTCTGGTCGTTGTGGTGCACGACGACTTTCGCCAGACCCTTCGGTTTTACCATAGCCCCAGTATACGTGCGCAGCTTTAACGATGCTGGCTGAAGTCGCTTACGTGGAAACAGCCTCTGGAATTCGCGCCATGATATGACGGATACGGCTGCGCCGGTGTCAAGCTCCATCGTCAGTTGGACACCGTCAACGTTCACGGGTACAGTAAATGGGTCTGCGTTGACTGATTTAAGTGGGACAGACGACTCGTTTCGGACGGACGTGAGCATCTTCACACGTTTCCGGGGCTTTGCCTCCCTAGCTTTCTTTCCTTTCCTGCAGGCGCGTTGAATATGCCCTTTTCGGTTACAATTATAACATGTATCGCCGATATGAGGGCATGCTTCGCTAGAATGATTGGGTGACCCGCAACGGAAGCAGCTTGGCGACATCACAGACTGCTTTTCGCCTCGAACCTTATTCACTTCGTACGCCGGGGATGCGCTGTTATGCGTGAACGCCGCGCTTTTAGTTGCAGTTTCCATGGCAAGAGCTCTATCTACGGCCTTCTGGAAGGTTAGCTTCTTGTCTTCTGTGAATAATACACGCTGAATGTCCTCGCGGAGCAGGCCGCAAACGAAACAGTCCTGGAGCGCTTCATCCAAGAAACTTCCAAATTCGCAACTCTGCACCAGCCTTCGAAGTTCCGCGACAAATTCTGTAATGGACTCACCGCTTCGCTGTGACCGCTTGTAAAATTTAGCACGCTCTGCGATGACGGACGACTGCGGCGCCAGGTGATCGCTCAGGAGTTTCAGAAGACTGTCAAACTCTCGTGACGACGGTGCGTCCGGTGCCGTCAGCGACTTGAGCAGCGCATAGGTCTTCGCGCCGATGAGACTTAGGAAAGCAGGAACCTTCTTTGCTACTGGAACATCATTGACCAAAAGATAGGCTTTCAACCTTTCCTCGTACGAGCGCCAGTCACTCGTGGTCTCGTCGAAAGGTTCAATGTGGCCGATGTGACTCATGACTCACTTGGAAGTTTCGGCTGCCGTGATGCCAGTTTCAGGAATTTCACCGCAGGGAAATCTTCGTGGCGGGAAGCTTTTACACATAGGCCAGGTTCTTCACACTGCGAATTCCGTACGGCGGTCATCCCATCCTCGTCGCCAATATGTCATGTCTGGCATCCAAGAACTGGGTGGCGTAGACGTAGCATCGAAGGAACGTTTATTCCTGCTACTTGGCAGGAAGCCAACAGGTTACATACTGAGCGCGGTGGGCCCGTGCGAGCGGTCTTTTAAAGCCAGCACGGGCTACCCGATAAGAGATAGCCGGGCAGTGAGCATGCGCAGACAGTACGCGATAACACGAGTGCTTGGTTTCGCGCGCACACAACACTGACGAACTGATAGTGACTAGAAATACTACGAAGAAGCTCGCGCGCAGGCGCCTCGTGTCAACCAATGAGCAACGGTTTAATTTCACGCACCTTCCATTCCCCTCTCGTTCTGAGGCAGCGGCGGCCGCGTTTCGATGGAGGCGAAACGCAAAAGGCGTCCGTGTGCTGTGCAATGTCAGTGCATTTTAAAGATCCCCAGGTGATCGAAATTACCGGAGACCTCCACCACGGCACCTCTTTCTCTTCTTTCTTATGTCACTGCATCCTTTCCCTAGTGTCTTTGGGTACCCCACGGTGATACAATCAGTACAAGCTTTCCCCTGCCTGGTGCTCGGCTTCTTTAGGGAGAAATTCTTGGAGAATGGGTCTTTTACCCCACCCTGAGTAGAATGTGATACCTTGTGTCATGGCACTCTTTGGCCGCAGATGCCCTTCAGCCATTAAAATTCGCTATCATCATCATCATCATCATCATCATCATCATCATCATCAAGATCATCATCACTTGATCCTTCATCCCTTCCCTCACGGCGCCATTTAAGTGTCCACAGAGAAGGGAGATGGTTACTGCACCATTTACTTACCTAGAAAACCGACAGTTTATTCGTTCAAGGAATACGTAGAAAGGACGAAGGAAGACGAAGGATGATGAATAAAGGGAAGCGAAACAAAATAAAACCCCCTATTCGGGTTGGAGGAAGTCGAAACAGAGATTGCTGACATGGATGTTTCTGGCGAGGCGGTTCGCTCAATGTAAGAGCGCGTGCAAACGCATCGTGCCAAACTGGTGACCTGTAGTTCCGCAAAATGTGATCTCACAGAGTATAACACCTGACACATAAACGTGAAGTAAACACAGTTCGACAAAAACAATGTTAGCCCGGATGTCGCCGGTACGGCGAACGGTAAACATGCAGTTACATGCTCTAACGCTGACTGATGTTCTGAGTAATATTTAAAAGATATGATCCAGCATTTACGCAGCATAAAAGAGCCTGTGCTAAGCCTGCATAACGTTTTAGTGAGCACCAGCTTTAACAATATTGGTAAGAGAAGCTTCCATCTAAATGTTTATGGAAGTGACAAGGGGCTGTATTCCTCACAATAAATCAGTTTTGCATGCTCCATGAAGCCCTATTGCATACAGCACGAAACCTGTTGCCTCAGAATATTTTTTTTTAGCTGCACTAAGTTCGCTTAATTCAGCTCTAAAATGCTTGACCGGTCGTTAAACCCTTGAATATGAATTTCGTGATTTGGAAGGGCACAACGTTTGGCTAAAATGAGATTAAATATCCTGGTCGCTGCTATAATTGGTTTCCTGCCAGTGGCATAAAATAAACCCCCATTTTAAGGCAAAGATTTAAAGAATCTGAACGAAGCATGAACCAAGCGTGAATCTTCTCTCTAGTTTCGGAAGCGTAGAGCAGGCGTTCAAAAAAAAAAAAAGAAAATTGGAGGGGCCACTTAAAGGGCAGCTGCAGCACTTTTTTGAGAATCTCGCGATATTCAAGGATTCAAATCTATATAGAATGTAGGTAAAGCATGCCAAGTGTTTTTGCACTAGCATTTAAAATAGTGACGTAATCGACGATTGAAATTTGCGCTTCTCCTCAATGCACCGGAGAAGTGCAGGAAAACTCAGCGTGACGTCACGGAAGGTATGATTTCAAATTACCGCTGTCATCAGCCACACCCTGCTCTGACACGTTAGACGCTGCCAAACAACTGTCAGTAGGGTTCGCCTTCGGTGGCGTTGGTTTTTTTCCTTCAAAGCAGGCGTTTTTCTGTTGGAAATGTACCGATACCTTCGATGACGTCATCATGCGCCCCCCCCCCCCCCCACTTGGCATTGCATGCTGCGGAGAAGCTTGAAGGGCGTCCGGATTTTAATCGGCGATTACTTCACTATTTCAAGTGCTAGCCCAAAAAGACTTCGCATGCTTTACCTCCAAGTTTCACACATTCGACCCTCTAACGCTCGTTGATTTCTAAAACCTATGCTGTTTCCCTTTAAGCTCCACCGTAAGGGTATGACGCGATAGCACAATAAGTTAATTCCCATATATGCAGAATTGGTCATTGTCTCCTTTACATTCATAGATCCTTGGGAGTGGTGCAGTGGTTAAGAAATGCGTCACCGCCCTGGGATTGCAGGTGCCGCCAACGGTGGGCCTTGTGCGACCCGGGTTGCTCTTCCTAGCGCCGAATGACTCATTTAACTGCTACGATGGACAGTTGTCCCATAATCTGGCGGGCATGTTGTGATGACGCTGCAAAGTCACGTGACCTAGGTGTCCCACCTCCTTTCTAGGTTGCTCCTGTGAGGACTTTTTTGTGGATTTTCCGCTCACGGTCAATGACGTCGATGACGCCGACGGCGACGCCGGATTTTGCGCGACACCAGCTCCTTATCGCTATTGCGTTAAAATGATAAGCCAGCGTATGGAAATTTCCAAAACGGAAATTTGAATACTCACGTTTTAGTTAAAAGCTGACCCTTGTTCTGCATGGCAATTCACCACTGAGAAGTGACAGTATTGCACGCCAAGTGGGAGCGCGAGAGTGGATTATTTCGCTTAGCTGCAGCAAGTATACTATGCGTCTCAGCCGTTAACGCAGGTGAGGATGCATGAAAACGAATCAGTAATGAGCTTTGTAGGTGGGTATGATTTGTTCGGCAGCCGGCACAAACCTTGAAGAGCGTTACTACTTCAAAGAGATCACCTGCAAAGGTTGCAAAAAGCTTGCCTGTACTTTGTACTCGTAACACTCCTTCGTGCCTACATAGGTTTCTGAATACAGTCCTAAACGTCTCGTTTAAGGTACAAGTAACGGTGCCAAAAACGAAAACAAGTGAACTGAGCAAGCTCTCATCGCGTATCTGTAACTCCACCGCTTCTAGATTGGACCGGAGAAGTAGGTATGCAGAGGCTAAATTTCCAAGGCACCGCGAGACCGCCACACGCTGGACGCGGAACCAAGATGACGAGTGGCATGATTTCAATTGGGGCATCCTAAGCAGCCCGCTACTGAGCAGAAATTTGTCGAATATACCGTAGAGTAACAATCCAGCGCTGGAAGGCTTGGACAGACAGGCTTCGGATTCATTTTGCCGCAAGACGAGGTGGCGAATAACGTTTTCCAGAACGTAGGCGTAACTTGCAAAGAAAAGAATGCTTCCTGTACGTTTAACTTCCACGTAATAAAATTAGGGACGGTAAACAGAGCCACATAAACTATAGATCAGGGTTATATCTTCCAGAGTTGCCGTTTTTTATCACTCACGAACGTGAACGCCAAAAACAAGGCGCAGGTTAAGCACTATGCGTCAAATTGTATCAAAAACGTAAGTTAGGAAGAAGAGAAGGTGAAACGAAATTAAAACTTCGCGATCCAAAATAAAATGAAAGATGGCGAGAAAACGAGCACACACTGAAAAGGAAAGAAGAAGCCAGTGGAATGTTCAGAATATAGGAAACTTTTGGTTCAGCAGCGAGCGCCACTGCGCACTTTTGAGCGCCTCTTTCGCGCTGCCAAGTCGACAATCCGAACATTTCGTCTTCCCGAGTCTGAGACCATGGAAGAAAAAAAAAAGAGAAATGAGATAGAAGGGCGCAGACCTGAAAAGTAGAGAGACAGGGCGAAGTTACGAAACTTTGGAAGGAGGGTCCTGTGCTCAGAAGGTAAGCGCGGTGGAGACGGTGGGTTGCTGAAAAAGCGTCAAGAAAACCAAGCGCAAAGCAAGCAAATCTTAGGACAATCGCAGTAACAGCGCTAGAAGCAACAACCACCGTACTCCTCTCCCCCTCACCCCAGCTCTCTTCGGTGCTGCGAACCCGTGAACAGGGCCCGAAAGAAAAAGGTTGCTAGCTGGCTTCTTTTTTCGCAGTGCCTTTCTTGCGCGGTTTTCACTGGCTCGCCTTTAATCTTGGCTGCCGCGGCGCTGGAAGGCTGCGGGTCCTTGACAAGATTTCGGAGTGTACAGCGCTTTAGAGCTGCGCGCCGAACAGCGGGGACCGCGGAGAGATTGCATCGTCGCGTCTTGTTGCCGCGTCAAGCCATTCCTCTTCGTGGTTGTGGAGGACTTTCCCGAAGGGTTGTCCGAGCACCATAGCGGAGTTCGAAAGAAAAAGAAGGGCAGAAACATAGATGGAGCAGAGATAAGCCGTGTTGTTTCGCAGAAACCTGCCGGGAAGAAAAAAAGGATGTTTACTGCGAAGGGGGAAAGTTTCACTGCTGTACTGGCTCGGCGGAAGCACATTACAGCGTACCTTGGAGCATACGTTTTGCTTTTGAGCTAGCTCTCGGTATCGGGACCGAGACCTCTGGAAAGCAAGCGGGATACGTCAGAGCTGCGGAAAACGACAGCACTGGAGTCGGTTGAGTGTCTGGTAAAATATCTACGTACTGTATGTTGCGCAAAAAAAAAAATGGTTGCTTATTATTAAGGCGTGGATGCTTGTTCCGAGTTAAAAGGAAGAAACAAGTAGCGGTCAAAAGCTCCTTCCTAATACAGTCACTGTAAACCTGTTTCTGCACTTATCACTTCATCGCAGCATGCTACTCTCAGGCACGTAGAAGCTAGTAAAAAAAAAGTGCTGAAAAGAAGCAACTAAATACAATAACTTTACTCAGCCGAGAATGTTCCAAGAATGTCTAAGAAATGTTCTTAAACCTGAGAAACATATGTCGTTTCTTTCAAAATACTTTCTGAAAAGAATTTGTAGTTCGAGCAGGAGGAAGTGTCGTACTAATAAAAGCCTTCTTCACTTGAAGCGCGATAACCTTCTTTGGTAGCGCGAAGGATCGCGCTACCAAATCCCCGGTTCCCGCTCAGAATGAGCTGCTCACAATTTGTGTGAGCAAGATTGTCGCCCAGCTCTTTAATTTGAAGACGTCACTGTCGATAATGAAAATCCGCTGCACAGAGGCGCTCCACAACACAACTCTGCATTCGATAAAATATGGTCTGAAAGGCAAGGGTATAAATTAAGATCACTGTAACCTCCATATTTGCAGCGCCGCACCTTGGGTATGTGGCGTAGTTCCTGCAAAGCAGGACCTCCCCTCCTGTCCGCGAGCCAATTCTTATCATCATTATCGTCGTCGTCATCATCATCATCAACCTGATTACACCCACTGCAGGGTAAAGGCCTCTACAATATCTCTTCAATTAACTCTGTCCTGATCGGGTGCGGCCATTTTATCCCCGCAAACTTCTTAACCTGATTCGTCCACCTAACATTCTGCCAACCCCGCTACGACTGCTTTCTCTTAATACCCGGTCATTCATCTTTAACGGCCATCGGTTGTCTCGCCTTCGCATTACATGCCCTGCCCATGCCCATTTACTCTTGATTTCGACTAGGATATCATTAATTCGCATTTTCTCTCTGACCAACTCTGCTCTCTTCCGGTCTCTTAAAGTTACACCCATGGTGCTTAAACGTGGAGGCTAAAGAGGTCTCAGTATCAACTGAGGACAATGAAATTGCCGTGCCATGCATTCAATGTGGGGCAACTCCCGGCATTTTGGTCTCTACCTGGCGCTGATTGGCCGTTACCTGCTGAGGTTGATAGCGCGCAAAGAACGACGGCACTGACTCGCTGACGATGAGGGATACGTCAGTCATCACGCCATCAAGCATGTTGGAAACAACACAACCGATGCATAAATGCGTTCAACAAGTCGGTGAGTATTTTCTGGAAGATAGCATCTCTGGCTGCCAGTTCACAAGAACACTGACTTAAAGAGCTTCGGTTAGCATTTCTCAAGGCTTGGTATCACGGCTAGCCTCAGTGGATCACTGTGACAGATAGCAGCAAATAGCGAAAAAACATTTCGTCGCCTTGACGGATTTATCTTGGGTGTTTAAAACGGGCTTCATTGCTCAGATTGAATGAAGTATTTTGAATAAAGGATCATTAGGAATCGATCCATACTTGAGGAGTGTCAAAATACTTCGTACCTCGTATAGTATCCTCGAATGAGCTACACGGTTTTCGGTTTTCACGAGAATATTCGTGTTGTACATAATACTGTGCCATCCACTCACCACAGTTTTTAGGAAAAATCGCGAATTGCGCTTCATTCGACTTCCACGCAGGATGATCTTCACTGCGATGCATGGCAAATCACAACTAAAAACTAAAATAAAAACAGAAGAAAATCAAAATACACCACGTTAACCGTAATATGATATAGTTCGGAGCGATACTGTTGCTCCCGTATCGCTCCCGCCGGATAAAATCACCCCCCAACCTTATTACGCAAAACAGCGCGAGCATAGAAAAGAAGCTGCATAAATACGGCGATGCCCCTGAATGCCTGTTGCTGACCGATTGGGGCTACAAGTTAGGCGTCTCACACCACGTGCCTTACAAAAAAAATAAAAATAAAATAAAAACCTATTATCTTAACACCAGAACGCATTTTTGTCCTTGGTGGCGAGTGAGCCTAAGGCCGTGGTTGGGCCTCCGCGGTTTGGAAGACGCCGGAGCGCATAAGGGTGAGGTGCTCACTGCTGCTCGGGAAGGCTTCATGTGACAGACGCGGAAGAGGGGGGGAGAGGAATGGGAGCCCAGGATGCGGGACGGAGTTCCGAGAGTCTGGCTCGGAGAGGGATGGCTAGCAGGGGAGAAGGAAGGCTAGATTGAAAGCGCTGGATCCTTTCGGGCGGCCGCTGCCGAATCGATCCGGCCTAGCCGCTGCAGCTTCTGACTCGGTCCGGCAGCCGGCCAGCCCGCCATTCGCCCCATCCACTGCTGCTGGACGAAGAGGCGCCATTTTAAGCGAGGAGGGCCTCTCTCTCTCTCCTCCCGCTCTCCCCCCCCTCCCTTCCTCCCCGCACACATGCACACTTCTGCACCGCTCCTTCCCACGTCTCCCTCCCGTCGCACTCACATAACTTTCAATCATATCCTTCTCCTTCTTCTCCAACTGGAAGGACGCTCGGTTTCATGAAAGAGGAGGGTGTCCATCTTCGTCTGCATCTTTCTCTCACCCCCCAAAGCGCGCGCGTCGAAAGAGAAATGGGAGCCCTTTGAAAAAACAGTGGCTCTGGTTAATGGAGTGCCAAGTGTGTAATCCGTCAGGGACTAAACAATACCGTACAGCGTGCTTAGAATATTCGCACCACTTCCGTTGCCCGCTAAGCTGAATAAACATTAACTGAAGTCTGCGATCGCACAAATCACTCGTCAACTCATACTTTTAGACTGACCCGAGCAACTTACCACTTTAATAACGCTAGCATTAACAGGAAAGAAGAGCGCCATCAGTCACGTCTAAAAGGCCAGTCATGTTTTAAGACACGTGTGCCTAGGAACAACACCCACGCAGAGGCTTCCACACCACCGTTACTAAATGAAGTATCGACACCTGACTTTGGAAATTTTAATGCTCTCAATGATGTGTAAGATGTTACTATACATAGATCACCACGTGGCATAGCCAAAAATAATTTATAATTCGGATTTTTCTGTCATGCTTTTTCGATTTCGGTTTGAACAGCTGACGTAAACGTTAGGTATAGGTCTCGCGAGGCCCCGAAAAATTTCAATATAATTGCTGCTTCTTCATTGGTTGTCAAGAGGCAGGCTGGCTCTAGAGTTGTAGTGAATAAAACTTCGAACCAGGGAATATTTTGCAGTTTTCTTCATGTCTCGCGTGGCCTATAGCAACTTTAACGTCACCGCCATCGTTCGGCTGTTGAAAGTGAAACCGAAACAGCGTTAGAGAGAAAGTCGATTATAAATTATTCAGTGGTCGTAGGCGAATTTCACGTGGTAATGCAATTATACTAGTGCCTTGTGCGTAATTACAGAGGTGAAAACACGTGCCTAACAATTACGTTTGCATACTCCTTTAAAATGGGTTCCTGTAGGCTTGCGTGTATGAACGCTCATTGACCGCTCCTGGCAGGATAAGCAGAAATGCGCAGTTGTTGATTAGAGAAACATGTAGAGGTCGGCAGAGGGGACACTGACCACCACAAGCAACTCCGCACTGCAAAAACAAGAGGATGGAAACAACCATAAAGGTATATATCTATAAATATATACGGAAGAAGGCAACAGCAACAGAAACAAAGCAGCACAGGGGATGTCTTTTGTTATTTAATTTGTGGTTTTCATAAATAGTAGATTAATAAAAGCAGGAGAAGAAAAAGCAACCACATGCTGCCGGTGGGATCCGAACGCACGACCTCCGAATTCCACCTCCGGTGAATGGTACGACAAAACACCGCTGACGGACGGGACGGAAGAAGAAGAGACAGACACATGCGCTGAACTAACAACCAAATGGTTTATTGCGAAAGAGGGGGGTAATATAAAGCATAGAAGGGAAGAAAATGCGGGACGAACATGTCATGACACACATACGTGATATCATCACTGATTAAGAAAGGCGATCTCCTGTAGGAATAGAGCCACCGATGGTGGGCTTGCACATGAGTTGCCTAATGCAAAAATGTGAAAAGCCTCCGATATCAGGCGCGAGGTGTGATCTCTATACTTGGCGATGATAGTGGTTTGGTTCAGAAACGCCTCATATTCCTTTCATTCTGTGGAATGAATGGCCTCCGGTGCTCTACCAAGTGAGCTGTGGCGACGGTTATCAAATCTTCTGCTTATCTATACGCTCGATTCACACGATACTCTTAATGGAAGCTCTCTTGGAGCTTGAATGGAAGCATTTTTTTTGGCAACGACTTGAAACGCGAACAGGAAAAGTGAGGAAACAACACAAGTACACCAACATATTAGCTCTAAGAGAGTAAATACCAGGAGGTTGATTAGCACTTCGCGCTTTCGAAGTGACATTACTGTACGCTAGTACAGAGCTTCTCCTGCCTAGGAATTTGGCATTTTTCGGTTAGTGGCGTAGTTGTTCGAGTTTCATTTCTTTCTGATAGTACGCATTGGTATGGGATTAATCTATCATGAAAAATTACAGCCGCTTGCCCTCAGGGTAAAGCGAGCGTTAAGCGTTATAGCTTGTTCACGAAATGATAAACAGGTCAACAACTCCACGCATGAGTGCCAATACCACCGAACTGCATCTGAACAAACTTAAAGAGCCGCTGTAGCCTTTGTGTGATTGGGGCGGATTCGTCCCCGAGCTAGGTCAGGGGACTAAGCATCACGGCCTGTGTTACAGCCTCCGGTTCGAATTCGTTTGTTGTCCAGGCTAGTCTTCACCGGAGGGTGGGGATTTGGGTAGAGTGGCTGTGCGCCCGAGCCGGCCGCTGTCTATTGGCTCTTGGTCCTCCCACTCTGGTGCATTCCTGTTCCGCACTACATCCTATCAGTATTCATTCATTCCTAAAACAGCACAGAGTGGAATCGTCTGCCTGCCGCGTTAGTGCTTACAAACAGTGTCGAAGTTTTCAGGAAAAACTTATGCTTACATTACAAAGCATAGAAGTTTTTTTTTGTTCTAACTCCTTTAGTTTGAAAGTTTTCAGTTATATTGTTGTGTGTTTTATGTAGTTTCGTATTGTTATCTGCTTTCTTCTCCATTTTTAGTGACAGACATTAACGAGTGTTGCCACTCATAAGCCATGTTTCTCATACAATCTCAGTGCTTTCTGTTTAGTTTTTAGATTGTTACCTCCCGAGCCCCGGGGATAATCCCCTGTTCACGCCTGCATTCAGTTTTGCCTGTCTTTTTGTATATGTCATTGTTTTTTTATTATTTATCCCTCTTTCCCGAAATACTGTGCCATAACATTAGCCTCAGTTAATTTTTTTGTCTCTGTTACATTCTTTGGAACTGTTTGTTACGTATGTTGCACTCTTTTTTTTCCACTGCATCACTCCCCCTCTGTAATGCCCTCTGGGCCAAGAGGGTAACTTGAAATAAATAAATAAATAAATAAATACGCCTAAAAGGATGGGACATGCTGACACCATGACGACACCGACCAGGACGTGTAATCGGGCTATGTTGATGCAACTGGCGCTCGAATAAATTTACGAAGAAGTGTCTTTGTTATTGCTTCACTGCTTCATTAGCTTTATAAAAGTCTTAGAATATAGAATATATATCATGAACTATACTAGGCGAAAACTATAAAGGCGAACTATAAAGGGCGACATAACAACGCGATAACGATCAAGCTGTGACTTTAGCGACGAAATTCTTTCGGCCTTCGCTTCTGCCATTCGCGAAAAGCACAATACTGAAGACAATTTTAATAATATCATGGCGAAACACAATACATAAGTAGAGCTCGAGAACAAATTTTACAGACAATATGTAAGACGCTGTCGGTTCGAAATGCCTGACAGAATAGGTGCCAAGAAGCGCCGTACGGCTACAAAGGAACGCTGCCATCTGCAGCCTTAATGGTTAGCCCAGTTTATAGAGCTACAACCCGGGCATGCGGTGGTCACGGATTCGATCCTCTGACCAGGAAAAATTTTTTGTTAACTGCGGAGCTTGTTTGAAAACTTTATAGCTTTACTTTCTGGCAGCAAGGCGGAAATTGGGCGGATGCTAATGAGTCCTTACTCCCTTATTACAAATTTACTCTCCTTGGGCGATTACCTAAACTCATTGGACTAGAAACTGTCAAAACGAAACGTCTCAAAGTCATCACAAGGTAACTGTGCCGATCCAAATTCCCATGCTCAAACCTACAGACGAATTTCAAAACAGCCGCAAAAACTTTTATGTGATGCAAAGAACAGAGAGGGATGTAGCAAAATGTGGAAAGTTGCGGTGTCTGCTTGCACCTAAATGTATTCTGAAGTAAGGTATAACTTTCAAGACATCGAAAAACAAACGGGGAACCACGCGCTGTAGTGGCGCTTTTCTTGAAGCACTGTGAAAGGCAACGAAAGGGATGGGACCATGGTCGATTTTTTCCCATTTACAGGAGCCGGAATCCACCTTCGCCTTTGACTTCATTTTTTCCAATAGGGCCAAGGAATCAGCGATTCAGGATAGCAAGCCTTTCCTCCCGAGTCGTGAAACTCGCATCAACTAGATCAGTGCACGAAATCACACTGGGCTAACTGCCATATAGTTATGGCGACATTACCGAGGGCGTTAACCGGTTTCAAATGGCTGACTTGACTGAAACTGTGGTCAGCGTAAAAAATGTCACCACACATTGCGCTCGACAATCAGCATGTGCGAATTGATTGAGATTTCACCGCCGAATCCAAAACTTTTTTGACCAATAATTTTTTCGTTATCAACAAGCTTGGAGAATTTCCCAGCTGCATACAGAAGTGCACGGAAAATACAGCGAAAGGAGCTGGTTCTGGCAACGGATGCATTGGAGTAAATAAAAATTCGGGGGATACTTAAAGGGCAACTGCAAGCTAAAGGGGTCGAATGCGGGAAACGTGCTGGCGAAGCGTGCGAAGTCCTTCGGGCTATACTTTGAAACTCGCTTGTTTTTATCTGTTTTGCTGCACTTTTACTAGGCTTTTTATTTCTAACCTATTTTACACAAACTTCTGTATTTGACCCCCCTTACACAATGCCTCTCCGGAAGCCTGTAAGGTATTTGTAAATAAATAAATAAATAAATAAATAACTAAATAGATAAATAAATAAATTAATTAATGATGACGTAATCACCTATTAATAATTGCGACGGCCAGCAAGCATCTCCACAGCACACAGCACCAAGTGGGGGGCGCATGCTGACGTCATCTATGGCACCGAGACATTTACAAAGCAAGAACGCTTGCTTTGAAGGAAGAAAACTAACCTCACCGAAGGCAATGTCCCCCGAGCGTTGATTGGTAACATTGTTTATTTATTTATTTCAAATACCCTCATGGCCCTGCGGGCATTATTGAGGGGAGTGGAACAAGCACAGATATCAAAAAATGAATACAATCACGGGACACAGGACTACATACAGGGTCTGTCCTGAAAGTAATCAGACAAGTCGCGGCGGGGCGCGCGCATGCGCTAGATATTGAAACTGCTTTTGGGGGAAGGAGGAGGAACCTTCAGCTGCACAATGCACAGACCTCAGTTGGCTTCGAGCAGGCGAAGCGAGTGGACGTCTTCGAGCGTGTACCCCTGTTTCGTCGCTGCGTCGAGGAAAGCATGGAGCGAACGTTGGAACAGCGCTACGACGTGAAGCTTTGTCTCATTACTTTCAGGACAGACCCTGTATTGTTCACTGCACTGAGTTATCGCAAATTTCAACAATTCCTAGAAACCTAGACGAAGAAGAAAAAAACTAGAAAAGAGAACAAAACCAACAAAAACAAACTACAAATCAGCAACACTGAGTTCATATGGCACTACTAACCGAAGGGCGCACATTTCATGAGCAAGAAAAGCAGGCACTCTACTTTTTCTTAAAATGCTCGAGTTCGCCGGTGAGTGGCACATCTGCTGGCAAGTCATTGCACTCAGATGATGTAGTTGGAATGAAAGAATTTTGGCGAGTGGTAGTGTGACAAGATGGAACGCCCACTTTGCGTGGATGGTTAATGCGCGATGAAACATAGGTGGGTGGAATGAGCAAAGCGTTTTTCAAAACAGGATTGAAATTGTAGATCTTAAAAAAAAGACAGTCGTGAAATTTTTCGGCGCAGTGAAAGTAATGGTAGTGACAATGTGCTTTTCATTTGTGTGACACTTGATGTGCGACCATAGTCGTGAAGGGTAAAACGAGCGGCACGGTTCTGAACAGCTTCCAAAACAGATATAAGTGACTTAGCTTGAGGGTCCCATATCGACGCGGCGTATTCAAGCTTCGAACGAACCAGCGTTTTATACAGAAGGAGTTTGACTGAAGTGGGTGCATTAGAAAAGTTTCTTTTTATGTAATCGAGCACGCGGTTAGCGTTTCCAGTCATGTAGGTGATATGCTGGTTCCAGGATAAGTTTGATGTGAGATGTATACCGAGGCATTTACACGAGGTAACCGGGGCTAACGAAGCACTGTTGATGCTGTAAGAGGCCGGTGGCGAGACGCCTTGACGTGAAAAGCGCATGGCTTTGCATTTTGATGTGTTTAAAACCATTTTACGTTTAATGCACCCCCCCCCCCCAAAAAAAAAAAAAAAGATCTGCTTGCAATAAGTTGACATCTTTAGTGTTTTTAATTCCACGGTACAGTTGCAATCATCTGCAAAAAGTTTGATCGAGGATTTTATATTGTTAGGCAGATCATTAATGTACACAAGGAATAACAAGGGTCCGGGTACCGATCCTTGTGGTACCCCAGACGTAACCGGCATAGAAGAGGATTGAAGACCGTTAACGTAGACAAACTGCGAGCGATTAGTTAAAAAACAACGAATCCATGCTAGAACATTTGGGGCGATATGAAGATGAGCAAGCTTATACAACAACAGACTATGGCACACTTTATCGAAAGCCCTGCAAAAATCTAAAAAAATGATGTCGGCCTCTGAACCTTCATCAAGAATCGAATGAATTTCGTTGCTGAAGGATAATAACTGTGTTTCATAGCAAAACTGCTTCCTGAAGCCATGTTGTGTAGGTGTGAAAAACGAAAATGATTCAAGAAAACTAGCTAACTGAGAAAAAATTATATGCTCCATGATTTTACAGGAAATGGAAGTTAATGATATTGGACGATAATTAAGGGGTGAATGTCTGTCGCCAGATTTATGGAGTGGAATCACTTTAGCCAGTTTCGATTCGTGTGGTATATCTTTTTTTTTGCAGCGCACAATTTCAGTTGTGGTTGATGGCAGCGGAAATTTGAAATCTTACCATTCCTGATGCTACACCGAGGCTTCTCCATACTCCTGTGATGTGAGCAGAAGCTTGAAATTTGATCATCGGCTACGTCACCATCTTAAATGCTGGTGCAAAAAAAAAAAAACTTGCCATGGTTTAACTACACCTTATATAGACCTGAATTCTTCAATATCACGGGAATGCTCCAAAAGTGGTGCAGTTGCACTTTAAGCTCCGCCTTAAGGTACGACGCGATAGCTTTAATGAGTCCCTTCAGCGGCCTGGGGTCCTCTTTGCATAACTTTTTGTACATATTGACGCTGTTTTGAAGCGAAACGCTTCACTACCCGCACCACAGCCGCGCTTCGTGTGAGCCATCGGAGCCATCGGAGCCATATCGTTGCCATAGCTTGCCCATCAAAGCAAGACTGCTGTCAACGCCTGCACCTTGTAAATCCCACTCCATGCGTAACACCCTATTAAGGGGCCTTTAAGGAAAATATTGATCAGATGCGATGTGATGCAATTGCGCCCGCTGCAGTAATCATCGCCTTGCAGGCTGTCTTTAAAGATAACTTTGGATTATCATTGATACTTTATTTACTTACCTATTTTTATTTTTAATGCACAGCGTTAGCACCTAGACCTCGGAAAAAAATTGCCGACATCGGCGACCGTTCGAAGCCTCGCAGCCGGAGCGGCCCTGAGTAACCGGCCCCTACAGCATCATAGGTGGGTCACCTATACAACAAAAACTGATTGGCACGTTGGCCAGACATGATTTCTTGAATAGAAGCTGAACCTAACTGCACAAAAAAGCATGAGGTTAAATTTTTGAAGTGCGTAGAAAATCTGGTTTATTTGATCCCTTTCAGCTGTGGTGGTTCCTATATTGGCCAAACTGGTCGTTGTTTGAACAATAGGCTGAGGGAGCACAAAAACGATGTCAAGAATGCTGCCCGCCACATCGGTGTTCTCTGCCGTGGTTGTTCTTGTCAGCCTTTATATGACAAAAGCAGTATTGTTGATAAACACAAAGATCAGCTGACTACAGAAGTTATCGAAGCGTCTGAGATCATGAAGTTTGGTCAGAGGTGTGTAAGCATCCCTTCTGTCGCTATCTTGCAGAAAGAACATGAATTTTCGCTCACGTGTTAACCTTGTGGTTTCATAAACGTGCTTGGGTGGAGGGATATCTGTCACGGTTCTTTGTGTTTTTCTGTTCTTCAGTGTCGCTGGCGCCTTTATAAGCATGGCTTCCTGAATAAACTTCTGTTGTTAGTTCAGCGCTGTGTATCGTCCCCTCTCGTCCTCTGGCTTTGTGCCGTTGCGCTGTTGCACAAGTATGGGCCACCTAGGCCACGTGACCTTTGGCGTGGTGACAATGTGTCCATCGGATTGTGGGCAAACTGACCACCGTGGCAGGTGGCAATTAACTTATTGACTGGTCGCTAGAGGTTGCTGGAGAAGAGCAACCTGGGTCGCACAAACAAGCCACACCGGTGGCAGCACCTACCATCGCAGTGCAGCGCTGCATCGCTTAACCGCCGCACCAATGCGCCAGAAGTGGTATGAGGACTCCCAGTAATCATCATCATCATCAGCCTGACTACGGCAACTTCAGGACAAAGGCCTATTTCATACCTCTCCAATTCACCCTTTCCTGTGCCAGCCGCGGCCCCCCTATCCCTGAAATTAATGCCAAATTGAGAATTACCGACGCTGCATACATTTATCATTAACCCATCAACGCTATTGCGTCATACCTTGAAGGCGGAGTTTAAGTGCCTCCTGCAGTTATTTGTTTATTTATCAACACTGTCAACGTTGAGTCCATTAGAGGGTGAATGCAGATGAATACAATTCAACAAGTGTGCGTACACAGCGACAATTATAAACTTCATACAAATCAGATACAGTCAACTTAAAAAGAACATAAAAAACACAGCCGTCCTGCTCTCCAGATGCAGCACTCAAATACAACAACACATTTACGAGCCAGTGTTCAAAGCAATATGTTCGTTTTTAGGCCCCTGAAAATAGGAACAGCAAGTGAAAGACATGGCAGAATGTCTAAGCGAAGGAAAATTTTTATTCGGGTAGGAAACAACAAAAAGTCTTCAAACTGAAGCAGATTGTTTGAAAAGGAGAATTTTTATTAGGGTAGGTAACTTCACAAACAGTTTTAAAGCTGAAGCGGATTGTTTGCTTTTAAAAAGACGTGGCGCAAGGAGATGCAATCAGCTATTGCTTTGGGAAAAAAAATTCAGGGGGCACTTTGGCTGTCTAAAGTGCGTAGAGGCGAAAGCGTTTTCCGCACCACTTTGACTGCTTGTGTGGCGCTAGTGGGGTCAGATGTAATTGAGTACTATTACTGTGATGGCAAATCACTAATTAATGGTTAATTATTGAGTAATGCCTGAATACTAATTAAGTGCTAATTAATGACGCTTAAGCTTCGCCTTTAGGTGTGGAACGCGACAGCGTGTTGTAGCGCTGGCAGGGAGTCCACGGAACGCCACCACCTGTTCGGCGCGATGCCTTGCCCTTTGAACGCAACGCTTTTTGAGGAAAGGAAATGGCGCAGAAATTGTGTCATCTCGGTGGACACCTGAACAGCACCGTAGAGGAAGGGAGGAAGTGGGAGTAAAAGAAGACAAAGAGGGCCCGTAATGAAGGAAATGAAAATTGTATTTGAGGAAAGAACTGTCTCACATATCTCGGTGGACACCCGTCAAAATTCAAGGGGGCACTTTTTTTACCTTAAGTGTGGTCATTGATGTGTGGTTAAGATGTTAAGCTTCGCCTCTAAGAGTGGAACGCGACAGCGTCTTGCAACGCTGCCAGGGAGTCCATAGAACGCCATCGCCCATTCGGTTTTTCGGTAAATTGTTTTTTGAGGAAAGGAAATGTATTTCTCTCTCATATCTCAATGGACGCCTAAACCTCGCCGGAAGGGAAGGGAGAAGGATGAGAGTGAGCGAAGACACCGTATTCACTAGACGCGCCTTAGATCATTCCAAACCATCGAATTGTGTTCTTAATGCGCGCGATAGGTCAAGCATCCGGGGGTTTCGAGACAGGAGCACTGAAGTGTTGATGCGAATGATCGAGAACGGAAACCTTGAGGATGTGGCTGAACTTATTGAGGGTGCGCGGACAGTGCAGTTCACTCATTTCCAGGGCTCAAGCCAAGCACGGCTGGACCGCATTTACGCATCAGTCGGCCTTGCCCCTGTTTGCAACCATTATAAAGTTGTGGGAGTCTCCTTCTCAGACCACTGTTTAGTTGAGTGCTGCCTGGGAAGTGTGAACCGAAGCGAGGCATTTTCGTGGGAAATGTGGAAGCTAAACAACACGCTTCTTCAAGACGAAATCTACTACAGAGCAGTAAAGGATGAAATAGGTAAAATAAACCCGCGCAAGAACCTGAAGATTTGGCAACAGTGGGAGCTAAGTAAAGAATCTTTAAAAATCAAAGCAATAGAAAGGGCGACATGTATCCGTTATAAGGAAAAACAAGACGAAGCTGAGCTAAGGGCACTGCTTCAAACGCTGATGAAGCAGGAATGCAAAGAGCCTGGGAAATGGATAGAAGATGTCAGGAAAACAAAACAAAAGATAGAGCTTATGGAAGAACGGCGTTATCGCGGAGCACTAGTGAGGGCAAGGGCGGAAGACACAGCTGCTGGCGAAGCGCCATCGAAACGTGCTCTTGGTCTAGAAAAAGCGCGCGCTGAAAGAAATCACATCGATAAAATAGAATGGGGGGTATCTTATCGGCAGACACTGACCACATCAAAGAAGCCTTTAATGAATACTACCAGAGGCTTTTTTCATCGACTCCTGTAGACGCAGTAGCATCAGTTTCTTGGTGAAATGCCACGGCTTGACGAAGAAAGCAAAAAGAAAATGGAACTAACAATAACTCACAGCGAGGTAGAGCACGCGATAGATCAGTTAAACCTAGGAAAATCACCAGGACCAGATGGATTCAGTGCGGCATTTTATAAAGAATTTAAGCACGAAATTGCCCCAGTGTTGTGTACAATTTTCAATGAAGCCTATAAAATAAACGTATTGCCTCCGTCTTTTGGGATCTCCCATACAGTGCTCATACCTAAAACGGATGATATAGAGAAATTACAGTTGGTTACAGCGTATCGACCCATAGCACTCACTAATGTGGACTACAAAATTTTTATGAAGGTATTGGCGCGTAGACTGCAGAGAGTGATATCGGATATTGTTGGACCCCACCAGACATGTAGAATCAAAGGGCGCTCAATTTTTTCCAACATTCACAAAGCGCGCAGTGTGCTTGAAAGCTGTGACGACATCAATGGACGAGTAGCGATGCTTCAGATTGACCTTGAAAACGCATTTGATTGTGTTTCTCATGAAATTTTGTTTACCGTTTTAGACCATGTGAACGTCGGTTCAGTTATCCGTAAGGGTGTAGCCCTGGCGTATCGAAACTGCACGACGAGGCTGATTGTTAACAAGAGCTTGGGGGCCCCCATTAGCGTGCAGCGTTCGGTGCTTCAGGGCTGCCCCCTCAGCCCTCTCTTGTTTTGTATTTACATCGAAACGCTGTGCATGAAAATCATAGAAAACAATAGTATTAATGGCTTTAGGTTACAAGCAGCTGAAGTTAAGCTGCTGGCCTATGCAGATGACGTTGCAGTATTTACGGTTGATCAGGGGAGCATAAGTGAAGCTGTCGGGTGTGTACGCGCGTTCAGCGAAGTCACAGGTAGCGGGGTTAACTGGTCCAAGTGCCTTGGCCTCTGGCATGGATGGTGGCCATCCCACCCGGACCATTTCGCCAACGTACCGTGGGCGACGACCCCGGGCAAGTATTTGGGCGTTCCGCTCGATGCTTATCGTGATAGCGAGGACTATTGGAAAGAGCAAACTAAAGACGCACGTGACCGAGCTGGGAAATGGAAAGGCACCAGCCTTTCAATTTTCGCCAGAGCTACAGTCTGCAATCTTTTTTTTATTAGCAAACTCTGGTATGTGATGCAGGTTTTGCATTGCTCGCGTGTGAACGTTCAGAAGCTACACAGGATTTTTGCAGTTTTCATATGGGCGTCCGAATGGGAACGTTGTAGCAGAACGAACCTGTTCCGGAGGGTAAAAGATGGGGGGCTAGGGCTAGGGCACCTCTTTTTAAGGCAGCTGGTGAACCGTTTTTTGTTTTTTCGCGACGTCACAGACCCGTTCTTGCGCACCGTGTGCCAAGTGAAGCTGCGGCGATTGCTGCCGGAGTTTGTGGTATCCACAGAAGAGCTCTCTGGTGGAACTTTTGGTTACTACAAAGAGATTGTAGCAAGCGTTCGGTTTCTTTCGGCACGTTTTTCCACCGATTATTTGTGGAAAAGCAAAAGGAAAAAGTTGTACAATGATCTTTGTGATATTGTTTTCCCAGAGCCCATGTACAGGGCCTTGTACAGTGGAGGCCCGGGAGGGGATGTTTTAAAAAGGGTGAAGAAAATGCAGGTGCCACCAGGAGTACAGACTTTCTTTTCTAAGTTACATACCGGGACGTTACCAGTTAAAAAGTTTCTAGAGGGAAAGGATTTCTTTTTACCGTGGGGATCGAACTGCTTAATTTGTAAACAGCCTGAAACAATAGACCATGTTTTTTTGCACTGCTGGGAAGGGGTTTATTTTTGGGACGTGTTACAAAGGACCATAAAGAAAGAGCTACCACTTGACGCGCACGGAATTCGCTATTTAAGCACTGATAATGAGGATGGGGCACCTTTTGATCTCATAATGCTCTTGGGCCTCCACTGTATATGGCGCTCCAGAATGGCAGGCTACCATTGTGACAAAGACGCACGACCGGCCCGAATTTATTTTCGGGAAAGCATGGACTGGTTTCTTGCAATCCAAAAAGCAGCTGCGGAGCCTCCCGAGTGGCTCTCAAGACTAGAGCCGTTGTGTATGTTGCGGGAATTTTAAGCTGACGAAGCCAGTCTCGTGCTGGCTGACCACGACAGTGTCGTATGTATATAGCGTTATGTGTATTTTCGTTGTGCAATGTCATGAGCCAAAGACAGGCAATAAAGAAAAAAAATGGCATGGCGGAGTGGATAGCATGCTCGTCTCGCACGCCGAAGACCGGGGTTCGATTCCCGAGCTCGACCAATTTTCTACTCGTTTTTATTTGTTTATCTGGTCTGACTAGAAAGGTTAATTAGGCTAATTGGTTAAGTAAGCAACTAAGTAAGCTCAGTCCCACTTACTTGGAGCATCACTATACGATCCCTTCAATTGGTTGCATGGTTACTAGGCAAAGTACAATTGGCCCCGTTTGAAATTCGCGCACTGTGACGTCACGGCCGTTTCTACCAATTAAAAAGCGTGACATTTTCTGTCGACAACTGCTGCTTACAACGATGAGGCATTAAAGGCTTTCGCCTTAAAAGAGTATTTATGGGAGTTAATTCGGGTCGTCATGGGTTTGACCTAGTCTTTGCGAGAAGTACTTAGAGCACGAGAGCAACGTTGTTTTTTAGAGATGCTCGTGTTTAAGTTGAATTGATCATTGTGCAAAAGGTAAAAAAAAATAGCCTGGCGACCTTCCTTCGTTTTGAAAGCGGAATTAAATTTAGTTCACGGAACACGCATGCCACTGAATCTGTAAATCTGTTTTATGACAGAATGAACCTAGCGGCCCTTCCCTGAACTTTTTTACTCTTCTCAACTTGATTGACGCTCGCATATGACGCTCATTTTAGTGTTGGAAGCACCAGCATAATATAGGCAGTTAATTTCGTTGTCAAAGGAAAATATATCTTTGTTTTTGTAACCGCAATATAGGAAGTGTTGTAATTATTTTTGATTTTGGATGCGGTTTATCATTAATAGCGTTTAACGCGGAATTTAGGATGAGGTAGTCGTATCGCTCTAAAAAAATTGGCTGTGGTTTGACCAATGGCCATCCCGAGTAGAATTGCGGAAGCAATGGCGCGACAATCGCAGCGGCGGCGGCACCTATGAGTCAGCCGCGTAGCGGAGGAGTCGGCGGTGGCCCCAGCGCTGCAGCTTTGCGGCGTGTGACGTCACTCCTTCTGGAGAATGCATCGCTGGCGCAGCGGCGACGGCACCTCTGAGCCACCCGCGCAGAGGAGTCGGTGGCGGCTCCACGCTGCTCTGACGTCACTCGCTCGTCGCGCATGCGCAGTTGGGGCCCTCCGGGGCTCCGCGAAATCACTCACACCTAGCGTAGTTTTGCTTCCGCAACAAAATGCCGAGTAAATTAAACAACCATCCGCGAATAGACGCACAGCTAGTAACAGGGGGCGGAATAAAGACTGCGATGTTATTGATACAACATAAACGTAATAGACCTAGCGCAGGCCCCAGAGGGACATCTGAGGGTACTCCCAGGGCGTCTGATTTCGCGTGCTTTATCGTCACGAACTGAGTTTTGTTGGTGAAGAAAGCTTTTATCTACCACACTGTCCGACAAAGTGGATGGCAACAAGTGCCACGCTTAAGCAGCTGGCTTTTAACTCCCATTTTTCGCAAACTAAGGCGCAACTGAAGCCGAACAAGAATGTGAACATAAATTTGAACAATGCTATGTTGAACATAAAGCAGAACTTATTCCGAACATTTCGAAACTTTGAATGACATCCGCGCACAAATAAATAAAACTTCCAAGGGGATCAGACCCGAGTTAGTGAGGATGACCAGCGCTTGCTATTAGCATTTTGTGCTTTTGCATTTCCTTCTGCGTTGCCCTTTGGCTTGCTTTGCGAATGCGTGATGTGTTGTAAGGTTGCCATCACCACTCTCGGCTTGTTGACGTTTCCGCGCTCTTGCCTGTTGATTTTCCGCCATGTCACGATCAGCAGCTTCAACCAAGACGTCCCTCTAGTTTACCCATGGCGCTGCGGTTAGCTCGACTCACTTACCATGTCAACACTACGGGACTGTCTGCAACGTCAGCGCGTAGGTTTTATTGCTGCTCGGCGACGCCCTTTATATGGACCCTTCGTCGCTTCTGCTAGCGCCGGTTGCGGCCTGTATGCGCAGCTGCGTCTGTGCCTCATACAGCTCTCCTCATCTTCGCCGCTGTATCGCTAGTTCTCCGCTCGAGCCTCCAGTCCGTGCTACCTCCCCTCCTTTTTTTTTTCTTTTTTTCTGCACTCTTTTCTGTTTTTCTTCTTGCGGCGCACGCGCTAGCCGCAACACCTGAGCCTCTGTCCAGTGTTTGCAGACACGGGAGGGTGAAGGCGTTCGGCGGTAATGTGGGATAACCTGTTCATAACGTCTAGAGCTACAAAAAAAAAAAAAACTTTCCCATACTTAGAACCAGTGAAGATTTAAGAAGCTTCGTTCCTCATCTCTTCACACCACTCGGCCCTCTCCGTAGCTCTGTTGCTGCGTGTTATAAGTGGTAGTTTCTCACGGTGTGTGTTCGAAATCATCGCCTTCTTCAAGTTTCATCCATCCAGCCGCGAACGTTCGCTTAGGTCACTGAAGAGCACGTGAGTGCTGTGACCTGCGAGAGGCGCTTAGCAAGCAGCCCACGAAAAAAAAAAAAAAACATAACAATGATGGCTGAAAACGGCAGCATGTAGAGCCCCCAAAATGAAGATGAAAACCAAGAGCGTGGTCTAGGTAAGAAAAGCGGCCGATGGCGAATGGGCCTACAGTCACGTAAGTACCTTGCGCGAGGCCGTGCTTCAGCAACGAAATCGGGTGAAAGAGGAGCATGTTCAGCAGCCAAAGGGCCTGGTCAGTGCAGGTGGGCGGCTTCCACCATGCATCTGTGAGCAGCCCCTAGATGCGCTACGACTCTGCAGCGATGCATTTCATGCTTACATCTACCCTCGATGAAGAAATAGCTTACAATGTTGTTTTTGTCATCTATGAATGCTATCCGAGGATCAGCGTTACTAAAGCTCAAAGACTGCGAGTTGGTTGTGCACCTTAAATATATTCGATGCGCTGTAGTTGCCCAGGTTAACGAACGCGAATCGAGCACTTAACCACTATCGTTAAACTGGCTGTCTTGGCGGCTACATATAGCGCGCCCGCTAGATGCACTGAGGAAGGAACTCGATGTTACCTGAAAATATCTCTAAAATCTCTAAAATATATATAAAATATCTCTTACTGTAGGGTCTTCACCATTATCACCAGCTTGACTATGTCCACAGCCGGACAAAGGCTTCACCCATATCTCTCTAATTAACCATGTCTTATGCAAGTTGCGGCCACCTGCAAACTTCCCCTGCAAACTATCCCTGCAAACTTCTTATCCTCATCCGCCCACCTAACTTTCTGCCACCCCCTGCTACGTTTGCCTTCTCTTGGAATCCACTCCGCTACCCTTAAAAGGACCAGCGGTTATCTTGCCTTCGCATTACATGCCCTGCCCAAGCCCACTTCTTCCTCTTTATTTCAACTAGGATGTCATTAACCTGTGTTTGTTCCCTCACCCACTATGGCCTCTTTCTGCCTCTTTAACGCTACATCTATCATTTTTCTTTAAATAAAATTGTGCTTTGTCCTTAACATAAGCAGAGATGCGGGTTCTATCCCGGCCGCGGCGGTCGAATTTTGATGGAGGCGAAATTCTAGAGACATGTATACAGTGCAATGTCAGTGCACGTTAAAGAACCCCAGGTGGTCGTAAATTCCGGAGCCCTTCGCTACGGCGTCCCTCATAACCTCAGTCGCTTTGGGACGTTAAACCACCATAAACTCTTTTCGTTAGCCTCTACGTTTCTGCCCCATAGGTGAGTACCGGTAAAATACAGCTGTTGTATACTTAATTATTTCCGGAAGAATATTGGTAAACTGCCATTCATGCGCTAGGAAAACCTGCAAAATGCGCTCCAATCCATTCTTGTTCTCATAATTATTTCACTTTCGTGATCCGGATCAGCGGTTACTACTTGCCCAAAGTAGACGTATTCACTTACCACTTCCAGCACCTAGCTGCCCATTGCGAACCGCTGTTCCCTTGCGAGACTGTTAAGCATTACATTGGTTTTCTGCGTGTTAATCTTAAGACCTGCTCTTCTGCTATGCCTGTATAAGTGATTGATCATGATTTCATCCCCTAGCGACTTGGAAGGCAATGTGATCAGCGAATCGCAGCTTACTGAGGTATTCTCTCTTAACTCTTATTCCTAATTCTTCCCATTCCGGGCCTCTCGTGTTGTCCGTGTTTTCGCTCGTGTTGTATAAGTCTCTTTCTCTGTCCGTGTTTTTTTTTTTTTGCGCTTGTACGTGTCTGCTCTGAACACCTTCTGTGAACATGTGGTGAATAGCACTGATGAGATCGTGCCTACCTGCCTGTTACCTTCGCTGACTAGATTTTTGCTGCGGATCTTACGGGATATGGAAGCTATACAGCCTTCATAGATAGCTCTCAGTATTTTTACATAAGACTCATCTACATCCTGAGTGCCTAATGTTTGCTTCACCGCTGAGGTTACGACTGAGTCAAATGCTTTCTCGTAATCTAAGAAGGCTATCTATATACGGGAGCTAGTTCTATTATGCGCATTTCTCTATCATCTGATTGATAGCGTGAATAGGCACGGTCTTGTCGAGTAGCCTTGGCGAAAACCTGCCTGATCATTTGGTTTATTGAACTCTAAGGTTGCCCGGCAGTAAATACCTTCTAGGGAATGTGCAGTAAGCTGATCGGTTGGTAATTTTATAAGGTCCTTGACGTCTCCTTTCTTATGAATTAAGATAATGTTAGCGTTCTTCTAACCCTCTGCGACGCTCGAGGTCGTAAGGCACTGCGTATAGAGAGTGGCCAGTTTTTCTAGTTCAATTCTCCCACCTTCCTTCAACAGTTCTGCTGTTACCTGATCCTTACCAGCTAGCTTTCCTCTCTGCATTGCTCCTAAGGCTTTCTTTGCATCCGTTTTCGTTTGTTACTGGCGTGATGTCCCAAAGCTGTGCTCTACTGTCTTTGAACTTTAACTGTATGGCTACTGTACTTTAACTGCCTGGCGACTTTAACTATCTTATCCATATTGCTAATGACATTGCCCTTTACGTGCCTTAGCGCATACATCTGATTTTTGTTTATGCCTAGTTTCCCCTTCACCGCTTCACCGCTCATACTCTTCGGAGGATACTCGATTCTTTTCATATTAGATTCTTTTATGTCAGTTACCTTCCGCTTATTAATTAGTTTTGATTGCTCTGCCAGTTCTGTTCTACCTATGCGGCTAGTGAATTCCGTCCTTCGGCGTTTATTAATCAGATTTTTCGTCCACTCAGACAGCTTGCCAATATCCTGTATAACCATCCTACTACCCAGTTATATGGCGCAGGCTCTAATGTTACCTTGGAGATTATCGTTCATTGCTTGGAATTAAGGTCATCGTTCTCGGTTAAAGCCGAATATCTGTTCTGCAGCGAGATCCTGATTTCTTTTACTTTCCCTTCTGCTGCTAACTGGTTGATGGACTTCTGCCGCACAAGTTCCGCCGCACGAGGTTCTTCTGTTTCAAGTTTAGGGGGATTTGAGACCTTACCATTCTGCGGACGCTACATCGCATCTTTCCAAGGACCTCTACATCCTGCATGATGTCAGGGTGATAGAATTGCATGAAGTATATTTCATTTTAGCCACAAAACAGGGGCTTTTAGACGTTCACTTCCTGTTCTCCTGTTTGCGAAAGAAGGTATTCATGATCCGTAAACTATTTCTCTTTGCGAACTCTACTGACAACTCCCCCCTGCTATTCCTAGAGCTTCTGCCATAGTCGCTCACTGCCTGGTCTCAAGCCTGCTTCTTGCCTACTTTGGCATCGAAGTCGCGCATAAGTACGGTGTCCTGCGTTTTTATGCTCCTCAAAGCCGATTTCACCTTTTCCTAGAAGCTTTCGACTACCTGCTCATCATGGTTCTGATCATCAGTCGGTACCTCTTATTAAACTTAATTAAGATAACTGCCTGCCTCTTGTTAATATAGAATTCCTCGGTGTTGCCAGCTATTTCTTATTGATCAGGAATCCCACACCTAGTTCTCGTCTGTCCACTAATCCACGATAGCACAGTGCGTGCCCACCCTTTAGCACTGTATATCCCTAATCTGTCCTCCTAATCTCACTGAGCCCTGCGACATTCTATGACATAGTTAATCGAACAACACCGCTCGACTAGCCTCACTGTATAAGGCTCTAGCGTTCAACGTTGCCAGGTGCAGTTTCCAATCGTGCCCTGTCCGGAGCCAGTGATTCTTAGCGCCCTCCGCTGCGTCACAGGTCTGACCGCCGCTTTGGTTAGTTAATTGCTCCGCAGTCGCAAGGGACTGAATGCCAAGGGTTAATGGGTGTATCTGTGTAGGAGGCTGCGGTCAAGTACAATACCACAGTGGCCAAATTCTATTCTGGTGGGGGAGTGCGTTGTCGGTTCTGGTCATCAAGATCAGGGCGCACCCCAGGCCTGGCTATGCAATTCCATCAGCACGCGGATTTTTTTTTTTATCTGGTTGAGAACTGCGCGGCACCGGTATAGGAACCCTGGTCTTCTTACATGCGAAGCGGATGCTTACCTCGACGCCATCGCTGCATTTCTGAATACAATAGGCTCTCATTAATTCAAACTGGTTTAATTTCACTTTCCAGTTTACTCGAACCAATACTTTAATCCCGTCAGCACCAAGCGTGTTAAAATAGCTTCCCTTAAATCAACCTCTGCACAATTCCAACCAATCTTCGGTTTACTTCTTGTAGTTTGGATTATCTAGAGTCTATTGCTTAGAGCAGTGTTCACTTCACTTCACTTTAATACCTTAAAACCCTCGTTAGAGGATATTACATAAGGGGTGGGGTACACAGAAATGAAAAACAGAATGCTAACAGATAAGTTGAAAGTTATACAAATATAAGATTTTCACTGAGCAAGTACACGCGTGATTTCTTCGATGAACAATTATTGGCATGAGATAGCAGCAAGTTCTCGGGGAAGGCCGTTCCAGTCGTTCGCAGTCCGGGGGAAGAATGATGAAGAAAATGTAGTGGTGCGGGCGCGAGGTCGTGACACTTGCTGCTGATGGCCGGTGCGGAGGGAGATGCGTGGTGGTGGTGCGCAGATGTAGGGTTCCTGTCGTAGCTCAGAGTAGAAAAACTTGTGAAACAAACATAAACTAGCAATGCAGCGGCGATGAGCAAGGGTAGGTAGGCTGGACTGTGATTTGAGGGATGACATGCTGATATCAAAAGAATACGATGAATGAATGAATATAGTTGATCGGTTTTGAACTGCTTCAATTGAATTACAGAGATATGCTTGCTTTGGAGACCAGATGGGAGATGCGTTTTCTAATTTTGATGCGACTAATGATTTGTATGCGAGGAGCTTGACATGCTGAGGTGCAGAGCGTAGCTGACGCTTTAAGAATCCTAGTGTTCTGTTGGCGGATGATATGATGTTTGAAATATGCGTATTCCAAATATGCGTATTCCATGTAAGATCATGACATATATGAACACCAAGGTATTTGTATGATTGGACAAGATCGAGAGGAACGTTAGATATGCTGTATTGGAACAGAAGAGGGAAACGGCGACGATGGAACGACATATATTTGCATTTATTTGTGTTAAGTGTCATTAGCCATTCACTGCACCCGTCTTGCACATGAGTGAAATTATTTTGAAGGGATTGTTGGTCGAAGGTGTTAGTGAGTGTTCTGGAAATAACACAACCATCAGCAAACATCCGAATATGGCAATCTAATTTCTCAGGTACGTCGTTAATATAAATTAGAAACAAGAGTGGCCCAAGGACGGATCCTTGGGGCATGCCTGAAGAGACTGGTAGGAGGTTAGACATTTGGTTATTGACAACGACTGATTGGAAGCGGTGAGTTAAGAATTCTTTTATCCATGCTAGTATGTCGGGATGCAAGTTTAAGCGAGAGAGTTTCAGAAATAAGTGGTTATGAGGTACCTTGTCAAATGCTGTCAAATGCTTGTCAAATGCTTGTCAAAATTGCGTAAGTTTAGAGGTTAGCATCAAGGTTGGCATACAAGTCATGAACAAAAAGTGCTAGTTGACTTTCAGATGAGTGTCCTTTGCGAAATCCGTGCTGCGATGAGTGAGAAAAATTATTTGAATCCAGAAATTGCATCGTTAAAGAATAAATGACGTGTTCCATGAGTTTACATGGTACGCTTTTGAGTGATATGGGTCGGTAATTAAGAGGTGAATCTTTGTTACCCGACTTGTGGACCGGAACGACCTTCCCCACTTTCCAGTCATGGGGTATGACACTTGTAGAAAGAGACTGTGAGAACAGCAGGCATAAAAATTTGGCATAAGTATGGTTAACGTTTTTTAGTACCTTGGTGTTGATTTCGTCAAAGCCGGCAGATGATGACAGTTTTAGTTTATCTATGAGACATGATATGCCGGCCTCAGAGAAAGTAACGGCTGGCATTAAACTTCTTTGGTCATTTGCTGTCATGAGGGGGGGGGGGGGGCGGTTCCTGTTATGAGTGAATACAGATGCGAAAGCAGAATTAAATATGTTAGCACACTCGACATCGGAAACAGCACGCCCGGAATCATCAGTTAAGGTAATAGTGCGTATAGATGGCGGATTTGAAAGCTGCCAGAATTTAGTCGGGTTATCTTTAAGTATGTTGGGTAGGTCAGTATGAGAAAATGAGCGTTTAGCGTTTTTTACTGCGACCAGGTATGTCTTTACGGCAGCGTAATATTTTTCCCATGTGTAGTCATTTCCAGTCTGTTTGGCACTGCGGAACAAGCGTTTCTTTTTGTTTTCTAGTCTTCCTAGAGCCTTGGTAAACCATGGTTTCTGTTTGGTTGCGCGGAAGCTGCATTTGGGAACATATTTGTTAGTAATTAAGTTCGTTGATTTTATGAATAAACATCGACCAATTTTCGTGGATGGTTTGTTCCTGGAAAGAGCGCTGAAAAGATGGGAAACAAGCTTCCAACGCCCTGTTTATAGCCTCATAGTTACCTTTGTTACAAAGGGTGATTGTTTTTTCGGAAGTTTCTTTTATTGTTGGAGTGAAGGTAAAATACGCATGGATGACTTTGTGATCACTAATTTCCCGGAGATAAGTAATGGAGTTGAGGCATTCTGGGTGGCTAGATAGTATAAGGTCAAGAATGTTTGCGGTGTCTCCGGCGATGCGTGTAGGCTGGGTTACTAATTGAGTAAGATTAAAATTTAAGCACACATCCACAAACTCCTGTGATTCATGATGTCTAAAAATAGGTTGATAAGGGTTATTTCAATCTATGTCAGGATAGTTAAAATCTCCAAAAAGGAGCACATGTGCATTAGAGTGTTTTGTTGTAAGTTCGTTCAGAATGTTGTGCAGCTTTCGAGGAAATTCGGGGTTATTGTGGGAGGAAGGGGGGGGGGGGGGGTTAACAAACACCAATTAGCATAGATACTGGCGTGGCGCGCCAAAGCAGCCATAATATTTCGAGGTCAGATTGGATGTTAATGTGGGAACACTGTAGTTGATTGCTGGTGGCGATAAGGACGCCTCCTCCTCGGGGGCCTTTGCGATCGGCACGGAAAAGGTTAAAATTTGGTAAGTTGCACAGAACTTAAGTGTCGCCGACATTATCGGTCAGCCAAGTCTCTGTCAGCACGAGCAGGTTAGAGCCTGTTGAAGATACAAGACTGGATACACCATCGCACTTTGAGAGTAAACTGCGTATATTAGTATAGATAACCGAAAAACAAATATTATGTCGAGGGGAGGTATGGCGAGGATCAGATAAGCGATTGCGGTGCGCGGTAAGCGCTATGCTATTTCTTTCACCGTTTCGGTGGCAGCATCAAAAGTGTAGCGTTTTTTGCCGAGAAATAGGGTCTTGTACCGCAAAGAAAACGGTCCGGTTTCTGCTGTTGCAAATGCGACAAGATGTTTGCGGGCCTTTTGAACAGAGCGGGTAAAATCTTCTCCAATGCTAAAGTTCGTGTCTTTCAGCATAGGACCTTTGGAAAAAATAGTTTCTTTGGTTTTGAAGGAGACCAATTTTGCTATAATTGGCCGTTGGCGGCCCTCGTTATGGCGTCCCAAGCGATGAGCACGCTCTTTCTGACTCCAAACTACTTTGCTCTTCAAATGTGAGCAACGCATTATAGGTCTTTTTAAAGCTAGCAAGCTGATAAGCATGCCTCGCCTTTTCTTTAAAAAAATTACTGGGGCGCTTAATTATTTCTTTGCAATGACTGTGCGTTAGCATTATGTCTTCTTGCTTTAAGTCCCTCCTCTATTCTGTTCCTTATCTTCTCTTAATATATTCTTGTGTACTTTTCTATGTATTTCTTTTTGCTCGTTAAATGTTCTTTGCTCAACTTTGCCGAGGAAATTTCTGAGTAATTCGCAGTCATTTTCATTTTTGCCGAGTCAGTCATTGTTGGTAATACTAGTCATTATCAATCTTACAAAATCGCTTTTTAAGCTTCTTCCTCTGGCAGCCACCTTCCAGTCTCTCCCTCCTCTCTCCTGCATGTGGAGAAATGGATTTCCCTCTCTCTATTTTGACATCTGCCAACGATGGCAGGTGGGTCTTCCGTGTAGCAACCGTGTTTGTCTAGTATTCTTGCCTAAAACCAGCCTGTTGTTCTGGTTTATTGCAGTACAACGTGTCTCCTGTTTTGTTGGTAAATACAGTAACGCCAATCTTGTAAGCTAACAGATGACAAATGAATCGCTCAATAAGTTTTGTCTTCAACATCCCCTTTCTAATCGAACATCATGTTGTTAGAATACTTCTATGCTTCCGGCACGCTAATGACCGTGAGGCACGGCACAGACTGGACGAAGAGTAACAGCCCCACCGTCCCTCTTTTCTCCACAGAAATCTCTGTGTATGTCTGTGGTACCCTGGCTGCTTTATTTTCGAACACCAAGAGGGAATTTTCAGCAGGTTAGAAATTTCCATATTCCGTTTTGATTCTACGCTGTTTCATATTAACGCTAAATATAATTTCCGGCCAGTCCTCTAATGCCTTGAAGGAAGATTCAAAGAGTTAGGCAGATGTCCAACGCAATATGGCAGCAAGACATGTTCCACCGCCGCCGTGGTCAAGCCTTCTCATTGGACGTGAGAGGATTAACACATTTCCACAAAAAAGCAGACACCAGAAAAACACATATTACTAGAATACATCGCCATAGAAGAAAAATGTGCAGGTTATGAAATCTTTATTTGCCATCAAATACAGATGGGGGGATTGTAGAAAAAAAGCTGTCCTTGGACAGTTTGACGGGTCCACAATCCCTTATTTTGGCAGAGTGGCGGCATCACGTAACATATTCTTGATATGCAAACATATACATGCATATTTAATATGATACAGACTTAGTACTCGTAAACGAAAACAACAGAAAACAACAAAAAGAACAGAAAACAACAGCAGAACTCACTTCTACAAATCCAAACGAAAACAACAGCAAGGCTAGATAACATTACATAGAAACCAAATACATCTGCCGGAGGTTCTTGTAGGTTGCCGTGAAAAGGTCAAAACGAACAGAATTATAATAATTCAAAAGCGTTGGTATTGTGTACTTAAGGCATTGTTTCCCGTAACTTGAACGTGACATTGGTACTGACCAATCCTCGAAGTGTCTTGTAAGGTAACTTGGAGTTCTGTCCTGTAATTGGGATAGGTTACGTATATTGTTGATATTCCTGTGGATTTCTTGTTTATATACATGGCTTAAGCGATATCTATATATATCTATGTATATGAATATCGATATATATTCAGTAGTTAATAAAGATAACATAAAACAGACCTCGATGTCTGAACCTTTGTAGTGCACAACAAATGGGAAGCGCACTAATACGGCTGCCACAGTACGCATAAAATTTTACCACTCAATGTTATGCCGTGTATATATCAGTGTAAACAAAATTAAAAACTGGGGATGCCAATGTGATGTCATCTATCCTGATTCACTCAGCGTAGTCGAGGCAGAACACTTGAAATTCTTCCGAACACTTAACAAGAATTATCGTACACAATACAGCTAAGGTCGCGACACAAGAACATACCATGAGACTGTGCCTGTTCCTAAATCATGTTGGCATACAGCCCCATAAAGGCGATAAGAGAGCTGACGCGCTTCCTGCACTAGCTTGAAGCATCCCAAAAAATATTGAACAACCGCCTTCTTTTGAATACCAGTTTATGAAGGCAGTTTTTTTCTGATATTTTAAGAGTGCACCCTGAATCGATACATCCGCAGATCACTCCTCGGGGAGGTAATATGTTTCCTGCTATTTATTGTTTTCTATGGCAGTCTTGATTATGCGGCGAACAAAGGACCAATTTTAAAAGGAAGATTTTGCCATGTATCGGAAGTTTTGAGCATTGCCATCAATATGGTCATAACAATAGCTCACAAATTGTATAGTTGCTGATGATGATGGATTTTTATGGCGCAATGGCACAAGGTATTTTCTTCCTCTCAAGGTGTGGTCGAAGGCTCATTTCCTAAGCATTTCACCTTAAATAATCCGAACACCAGACCCGGGGAAAGCCTGTACCCATTGTATCACAGATGGGTACCCGGTGGCGCTGGGGATCCAACCCCGTACCGCCCGCATCCGAGGCGCATGCTCGGACCACTGGGCCACCGCTGCGGCACCTCAGAATTAAAAGTTATATACAAGACATTAGGATTTCTGGCGTAACTAAAAGAAATTAATATGCCTCTTACAGCTTACATTAATAATGTGCACAGTAGATTGAGGAATAAATGACCGACTGCGTGATATAATGAGATGAATAGTAAACTACATCTCATAAATTGCGCTCTGGGTGAATTAAAATCATGTGGGGGTGAGTTCACAATAAAACACGATTTTTTCCCAGGATATAAGCTCGAAGTGAGAAAAAATATTTTATTCTATTCTATAGTAAACATATCTCTTTTCACCTTATGTTGCTGTTATGGGAAACTAAATTGTTGATTTTTTGTGGGCTTTTAGGTTTATCAAGGAAACGAATGCTTCAGACAAGCTAGGTTTGTGAAGGTGCAGTTAATTTCACAAATCAGGCTTTATACCATCCCTTTGTCATATGACAGCCCAAGATACTTATCCCTCATAAAATTCAATATAACTAATTAGATGAGCATAATTGTACATCTTCAGTAAATTGTAATAAGTGTATTATCGTAAGAAGATGAATTATTGTCTCTATACACAATACGCCAGCGTTTCTTATACTTGCTTTCTTGGGATTGAGCACTGTACGCATACATAATCGATTAGCGGTAATTACTGCTCAGCTTCAGAAATTTCGGTTCTAACTCCAAAATTTTAACTACCTAAAATATGTAGATATATTCCAAATGTATTAATACCCGTCTTTCGGATATTTACTTGATAAGCTTATTTATCATTATACACAAATGGACTCAAGGAAAACATCCTAGCAACTCATCTATTACCAACGCGAATACTTAAGCAAAAAAAAAAGGTATCCTTATTTTCCTGCTCAGAGAAAAAAATCCTTCTTCTGGCGCAAATCGTGCTATTTTCTTCCAGCATGTAATTCCTTTCTTATATTATCAGTTAATAGGACGGAAGGTGTTTCCAAAAGCCTTTTTTTTTTGTACGAAGGTAGGACATGGGAGACAACGAAGCATAGAAATAAAGAAACAAATGCTGCTCACATTCAAATTAAGTGTTAAGGCGCGTGATGACATCAGAACACACACACCTCAAGTTCACTTTATCGATTTTTAAAGAAGCGTTTACTGAGAGCATGGTTTTAAAGAATATTTACATATTTTATTTACTCTTCATCGTTGTTCTTGTGAAAGTAATAATTGTGGTGCTGTTTTTCTCTCACTTTTCAAAGTAGTTTGGCCCTAAAATAGCAGTGCATGCTATGCATCCTTACGATTTGATGCAAGTGTTTATGATTTATCTACAATTATTTTTTGCATATTTGCTTCTTTATTTTGGTATTTTGGTGAAAAGTTATTTCACAACCACCTTTTACCTTTCAGCTTTCTAATTTTAGGATTTTGAACTTTCTGCGTGCTCCATTTGATATACAGCTTCATTCCTCAGTTTTTATTGGCGTGCTTACCAGCAGGAGGTCACCCTGATGGTGATTACCTGGCACTTTTCTTTATTTGGAGCAGTGGTGAGGCTAGTTGGTACTTTAGAAACTACGAAAAGCTTACAACTGGCCCGTAAACAAAAGAGAAAAAATAAGAGGGCGACAATGATAAGCGACCACAACAGAGAGCCAAATGCCAGCTGATGCTTTACTGAGCAGAAAAAACCCCAGGGCGTGATGATTAGCGCCAAAGGACTGCATCAAAATTTCGTGCAATCAAAGTGATGACAAATATGTGAAGCAAAGATTTTGCTCAATACACGCAGTCTCTGAACTTGTGAGGGCTAGTGATAGGGTATCTGTTCAAATTTCTACAGTTCATGGCTTTCGAAGGGTTTTATTATCTATTTTTTGACCTGGCTGCGTAGCCGTATTGCGTTATTCAAGGCTATAAATATACTAAAGCACATGCATGCGTATGGCGTTGGTTGCTTAGGCAGCCGTGTACAGACACCGCCATGACAGATGAGATGTGCCTAAAATTATTCAAATGCAACATCGTTTCGGGTTTCGGCCGAACTTCTGCGAGAGTTTTTGTTAATTTACCGTGACACGGAACTTCAATTTCAGTTTGAGCAGCTCCGGAGCAAACAGACCTCAGGCATGGAGACTAAAAATTCAGGGGGAACTTTGGCTCTCCAAAGTGCTGCAAGGCGAAAGCCTTTCATGGCGCACTGGTTTGCATTGATTTCTTTATTTAAAAAAAGTATTTTTGGCTTTTTATTTTTATTACATTTTACTTTTTCTTTTTCTTTTTATTTCATTACTTCTTAATTTTTTGTTTTTTTTTTATTTCTCCGTGAGGGAAGGGAGGAAGATGGGAGTGAACGAAGACACCGCATTCAATACACGCGCCTTTCGAGCTGGCATGGCGGAGTGGTTAGCGTGCTCGTCTCGCACTCCAGATACCCTGGTTCGATTCTCGAACTTGACCAGTTTCCTACTCGGTTTCATATATTTATTTCGTTTACTTGGAGCATCTCTAAACCATCCCTTTAATTTGTTGCATGGTTACTAGCCTAAGTACAATTGGCACCGTTTGAAATTCGCGCACTGTGACGTCAAGACCATTTCGACCAATTGAAAAGCGTGACATTAAAGGCATTAAAGGCCTTCGCCTTAAATTTTTTTATTTCTTTCCATCTTCATCTAGGTCGTACTATAGTGTACTATAGTCGTACTGCCATGATGCACTAAAATCAACCAGGACAACCTCGCATCAGGCGAAATGATCGACCTACTTTTTCCTGAGCGCTTCTTTTATTTTTTTCTACATCGCTGACCATCTGCTGCACCTTCGCCCACTCACCCAATGGCGGAATGGCCTGACCCTAACCTCCTTGGGGCAGTGTGACAGATGGCGCATACCGGCAGCCCCACTAGACGTACCTTGGGTCGTTAGGCACAACCTGTCGCCTGCAGTGGGCATTAACGATCCCCTCCTGTACGAAGGAGACCACGCATTTGCTAGCATCGCGATATAGCATACTGAGGCACCATGCGATGCGCTCAGCTGTAGTCACACCATCGGAGGAGTAAAGAACTGGGGTGTACAGATCGAAGTGCTTCACGGCATATACGGACACAAACAAGGCAGGAGCGTACCTGCCACTAATTTGTAGACGCGTTTCTTAGATGATTGAGTAGGCGGGCGGTGTTTGGAAAGGTCCAATATGAAAGCGAAAAGCCGGTTTACACACGACTTGGACTGTCGTGTCACTTCTGGCATTTAAGCTGAAAACAACGCAAGGACATTATCCGTTCAGAGGCAAATAATTGGAATAAAGGGAAATAATGTATGATTGCATTCATACGGCAATCATTAGGTGAATATGTATAGATGTTGCAAGGCTGTGCTTGTACCTCAAAATGTATCATAACTTTTCTTACAACTGTCCTATCCAGCCTGATCAACGTTCTTCAGCCCGCACAAGACACCAAAATGCCGTTTACCCGCCTCCTGCTCGCACCGTGACCCATCTTCATTCCTTCTTCATCCAAACAGCGCGTGACTGGAACAGTCTTCCCCCAACTACCATCCTTCATACAAACCCGGACCATTTCAAGAATGCCATCGAAAAAATCCGGGTCGGCTTGCACGAAACAAATAAGACCGGCTTATTTCCAGTCTAATCTTATTCGCGGTCTAAAAGCGGTCTAAAAGCTCTCTCGGTTTTGAAGAAAGGAAAGGCGCGGTTCATTTTGTCAGTGGACACCTCAAATGCACCACGAACTCCGACTGAAAGTTCGGTAACTCAATGTTTTAGTCGGAGTTCGTGGTGCATTTGAGGTGTCCACTGACAAAATGAACCAGCTATGCGCCTTTCCTTTCTTCAAAACCGAGAGAGCTTTTAGACCGCGAATAAGATTAGACTGGAAATAAGCCGGTCTTATTTGTTTCGTGCAAGCCGACCCTGTTATTAACACCAGCTTGCTAGCCCACCCCTCATGTAAAGTCCTCACCCCAGGGCCCTTGAGGTATTTGTAATAAATAAATAAATAAATAAATAAATAAATAAATAAATAAATAAATAAATAAATAAATAAATAAATAAATAAATAAATAAATAAATAAATAAATAAATAAATAAATAAATAAATGTGCTTCCTTTCATACTGCAGCTACCTTAATGTGATTTATTGTGACCTAGGTTGAGCACGTCCGGTGCTTGAGGGCGCTATTTTGGTCGTCCATGCACCCGCTCTTCGCGGCAAAGAGAAAGGCTGTCGGGCACCTGTGGAACATTCCGTATCAGCAGTTGAAATAGAATTCAAAACTCAGTGGAAGAGCTAGCTGGCCTACAGAAGCACCACTCACCAGCCACCTCCGCTCCCAAACTCCGTAGATAAAGGGCCACCAACCCACCCACCCTTTGCCGCACTGGGCCCACTTTCCCACCACCTTCAGCCTCCAGAAGGGACACGCATCCCCCCGCCGCCTGTTTTCACACTCCATGAAAATCTGGTTGGGAGTGTGAAGCCACAGCTTACAGTAAAAGCACTAACTCAGCTAAAATCAGCGTATTAATCATCGAAGGCAAATCCGACAATACTACTGTTTCTTTATTCGTATTTTATTCGAGTGCTTTACATGAGTAGATGTTGCCACCTTGAGCAGCCGCGAACCACATCTTTAAATTAGGCGTTCGATAAGCAGCACTGATGGAGATTTGGAAAGCACGTTCCAGAAAGCCACTTTCTTCACGTAAGGACAAAAAAAAAATGCCGATGATCACTGTTAGCTGGTTCACTTTGTGCTTTTACAACTATTGCATTTCCTTCGAATATTGTTGCCGCGCGTGACTGTGTCACAATTTCGTTTCTGTTTTGGTTTGGTTTGGTTTATGTGGGTTTAACGTCCCAAGGCGACTGAGGCTATGAGGAACGTCGTAGTGAAGGGCTCCGGAAATTTCGACCATCTGGGGTTCTTTAACGTGCACTCACATCGCACAGTGAGGAGGGTTACAACGAGTTCTTTACGGTGTGAGAGATGTGTTGACAACAATTTGAGCATGTTGCCGAGCAGCGCATTTGCGACTAGCGTCGCAAGAGCATCCGTCCTCTGCTCGAAACGGGCACGTTTTATGGCTCTGGCGTCGCGCCTACGGCCGGCATCACCGCAAGACCTTTCGCACCGGCTGTTTCTATGGCACGCCAGCAATGCGACCGACGTTCCACCTTGCCGCTTCCCCATTTGACGTAACTACGGCGCCTGCCACCACGCATTTGCGAAGGGTTCCAAGCCATCCGGTCATTGTAGGGTGTTTCCATAAGAGGAGTTTGAAGGCGTTTGGCTGGCATCCTTTTTGTAGCGACAGCTACATTACCTGCAGTCTCTCCGTTTCGCTGTGGGCCTTCGGCGTCACTTGTGTGCATGCGTGAGGAGCCGAGTGACGTCACAGCCACGCAACTGGTGCGCCGCGCGCCGACGCCGCTCGCCTCCGACCGAGAGAGAGCACACTGTCATGGCGGCTAAGGAGAGCGAGGCCGGCGCTATGCGGCATAGGAGACGGGATAAACTCGAGTCGTCGGACCCCGAGGTTGTAGCCTGGCAGTTAGCCGTCCAGGCAAGCAAGAAGAGCGGCGCAGGGCCAGGAGAGATGCGGAGACACCGGAGCATAGCGAAGAGCGTATCGCCAAGTGCAGAGGCCAGGACTTGGAGCGGAATCAGCGGCGTGCCCTGGCCCTATTGGAAGACCGGGGCGAGATGGATACGAGGGAAGCAAAACAACTAGACGTAACCAGGGATGTACCGTACCTCTCGCTACGTATATTAAGGCGGAAGCCTTTAATGCCTCATCGTTGTAAGCAGGGGTTGTCGACAGAAATGTCACGCTTTTCAATAGGTCGAAACGGTCGTGACGCCACAGTGCGCGAATTTCAAACGGGGCCAATTGTACTTTGGCAAGTAACCATGCAACCAATTAAACGGATCGTATAGTGATGCTCCAAGTAAGTGGGAATAATTTTAGAGTATTGCTTAATTTACCCAATTAGCCTAATTAACCTTTCTAATCAGGATAGATAAATAAATAAAACCGAGTAGGAAATTGGTCGAGTTCGGGAATCGAACCCCGGTCTCTGGAGTGCGAGACGAGCATGCTACCACTCCGCCATGCCTGCTCTTTTTTTTTTCTTTATTGCCTGGCTTTGGCTCATGACATTGCACAACAAAAATACACATAACGCTATATACATACGACACTGTCGTGGTCAGCCAGCACGAGACTGGCTTCGTCAGCTTAAACTCCGTCATGCCTGGTCGATGGTCTCCTGGCAGCGTTGCAAGACGCTGTCGCGTTTCACTCTTACAGGCGAAGTTTAACATCTTAACACATCAGTGACACAAGCAGCAACACTGCGCTTAAGGCTTTCGGCTCACCGCACTTTAGGTCAACAAAGTGCCCCCCTGAATTTTTTTGGCATAACTGAGCTAAGCCACTGCAATTTTTTTTTTCTGGCACCATGAACCACTTGATGAAGTTAGCGCGGGGCAATTGCGATGGGCACTGGGTGGTGAAATGATAGCGGACGCTCGATGGAGGTACAGATTCTCTCTGGCCTTTATGCCGCCACCGCCGCTGGTCTTGCAGGCGAGGGAACTTTTATTTAACAGCTAAAAGTGTAAAAAACTAAGGTATCTTGTCACACATTCCTGTGACAGATTCTGTGCTACTGAGGGAACGACTCTTCGCTCTAGAAAGCGGCGCTTGACTGCAATCTTCTGTAATTTAAAAAGAATCAACCTGGATTAGTTTGTTGGAATCAATACAATATGCTTAGCTTCTATAAGGCTTTGGGTACCGATTAACCGAATAGTCGTGTCATAAATACAATAAAAGACTGCTTTGTCTACGACATGCAGGATATTATACAATCGAACGTACACGAGAAAAATGAAATATGCTGGTAAAAAAAAAAGTATGTCAGACTTGGCCGAAAGAAAACAAAACATTTCCGCAAAGCTTTGTAAAATTTATTTGTTCATGCTCAGTGCCTTGGGCACGTGGCTACATCACTTTGTCTCCGACGCAGGATGCCACCAGATTTGTATCGAATGATCGCAGACAGGCGGAACTTTGTTCGAGACTGTTGAGGTCACTTTGCGCGCCGGATTTCGAAATATCGTTGTCAGCTTTGAATTGAGCACGTCCGGGAGCGGCGGGCATTCTGTTCGACAACCGCCGAGCAGGCTTATTGCCTACCGCCGCAGCCGAGTCATTCAGTTCTCTTTGGGCGCGAATTAGCCCAATAAAGACTTCCTTTTGGGAACCCTCTTGGCTGTAATAAGGGAGTAATTACTCATTGACATCCACCCGAGCGCAGCCATACGGCTACAAAGGAAAGCTATACAGCTTTCTCGGAAACTTCGTAATTAAAGAAAAAAATCTACTCCACCTTGGGGGATTCCCCTAAACATTCGACCAACCTCTTGACTGTCCTCCTAACTGGCGACACTACTATGTGACAATATGATGAATCGGGTGCAAAGGTTGTTGCGCATGCATAGTTTTCTGAACTGGACGCCACCTAATTTTGTGCATGTAAAGACAGCAGCACATCGTAGCGTGTTAGATGTAATAGAGTGATATAGCTGGGCGACAGAGTGCAAGACTCAACTGAAACAACATAGAACTGAATTCAAGTATCAGGCGAGAGCCATCTCATTCTGTCTGCGAAAACGTATCATCACATCGTAGCGTGAAAGCGTGTGATAAACTGAGATAGCTGCAGGACTGATGGCAAAGGAGAAGCAAAAGAATCAGGAAATGAATTCAGGGTGTGGGCGATTCGAAGAGCAAGGGAGCTCCAACTCGAGAGAGAGACGGGAGAAATTCTTTCACTACGCTCTTCGTTACTTTGCTGCCAGAACCGCTGCTCCACAGCGAACCTTGTCTCTGGGGCGCCAAGATAGAATTTGTTGGTGGGACGTCACGGAAAAGGCCAGTAAGGGGCCGAGAGAGCACATTCATAGAGCAAAAAGGACAGCACACGTCTCTTTCTATACGCCATCGAGTGGCTTGCGACGTGACCGGAATGGGGCGGATGGCGGCGTTCTTTCGGGCCGCGGCTCGAATTTGTCGGCAGACCCGCGGAGCGTTTTTAAGGCCGCAGCCGGACGTCGCCGCCTGGCACGGGTGCTTCGCTGCAAGGCCCAAACGTTGGCAGGAGAAGTCGAACAGTGGGCCATTTATTTTACCCTCTTTATTTTTCATTACGGAGTTGGGAAAGGACGAGAAAACGTGATCTGTAACTGAATCCGATTGCGCCGTTGTCGCTGGGTCAGAGAGGACGTCACTTGGCTCGGCTTGGCTACGGCGTCGTCACGCGGAGACAGTGGGCGCTGTTGTGAACGGAGGCCACAATCCCACCGCTGCGACCAGAGTTGAAGACGGAGGGGTCCTGGAGATGACTAACTCGTTTAGCCCCGCAGGTATCGGCTCCGAATGACGATGTCGGACTGCGATATCGAGGACACTGTACAGAAGGGTTTATTCTACATATTTACAGATGAGAATCGAATCGAAAGCAATGCAATGCGAATGCTCCGATCACACAACAACATCCCGTTAAATACGGTTCGCGTTCCCTAGATCCCTGACTGGGGAACTTGGTTCGAATAACGTTGTCCAATCGGATGGGCCATTGATGACGCTGGCGGTACCACCCACGGCACGGGGCGGTGCTGAAGCTCTCTCGCTCTCTCTCAGCTCGGGGGATGAGAAGGGGAAGACAGTCATCAAACACAGATGCGTCACCTTGACCACTGCCGCAAGTATTCTGTGCGTTGCCTCCGTGGGAAAGCAGAATCCCGCAGTCTTCTCGCAGGTGGTTGAACCTTCTCGAACTCCCCCGCCGGATGGCCGAAGCACGAGACTCCTTCGACACAGCGTCTTTCAATTAGCAGCCTCGCTCAGCGTGACCTTGCGTAGCATCATCCAGTCCGGTGACCCGAAGGCCGACTCGGCCAACGTATACCGCTGCTTCCGCCGTGCTGCTGTGCAAGCTCTCGCCGCATCTTTGCCCAACGACGACACTCGTTTGACAGTAATTTCTCCCAGGCCCGTGGGAGACAGCGTCCTTCGATCGGTTCGGAGGTTCGGTGATTTGGAGTGCAAGAGCCCCGGCCGTCGTCGTCTATGCTTCTGCCGCCGGCGCCAGGCCTCGTTGTCCACTCTTAACAGCGCGTAACGAGTCAGACAAACAAGCAGACAGGAAGTGCGTCGGACAGTGGGGCAGAAGCAGAGAGCCGATCTTTTGTGCGACAACTTCCCATCGCAATTCAATGGCAGGGATGTCTGTTCGATGCGAGCGCCTCTTCGAGGACACCGAATCGTAATAATGGAATGACCTGCGCTGTGAGCAACACCCCTCCGCCCGCAGTTTTCCGGTGAATCACTGAGCTGGAAGCGCCGTCGACGACATTTTTGGTCTGACGGGCAACATCAGCACAGGTTAAAAAACTGCACATGGTTTAAATTAACCCGGAGCCCTCCACTGTGGTGTCCCTCATAGGCCACGTGTCGGTTCGGGATGTTCAGGCCCACAATTTAGTTTTTGTAGAAAGCACGGCACACGCACCAAAGAAAGAATATGTCGATTCATTTTTCTTGAATTCTTTTCGGATTCGTATTTTGAAAGCCGTGAAATATGCGTCCATGCAGTCTCCGCAAGTAGACTGTAAAGCCAGGAGGACATTATGTACAGTCGGGAACAAAAGTCTCCGGACCACGTGTTCCTCAAACGAAGCTTATAGCTCTGCTATCACACAGCGGCTGGAGACCGCACTTATGGAGAGGAAAGAACAAAAATTTAACTTTTACCTCCACAAGTCTGGTCTGCAGCCGCCGACTAATAGCAGAGCTATCGGCTTCGTTAGAGGAGCACGCGGTCCGGAGACTTTTGTCCCCGACTGTACATGGTAAACTTGAGCTAAGAGACGAATAGTTAAAGGAAGATAACTAACCAACTTTTGCATTTTTCATGTCCAACTTTCCTGTACATTCACGGACACTTCTGATTTCCAGCTTTCCAGCTTTACTGGAGTGTCTTGATGGAGGATATAAATAAAGGATAAGCAATGATAAGCACTCCAGTGATACCTTATTAGTTGCTTAGTGTTTGAGAAGGAATTAATTATTTTGGACTCCAAAGACACTGCTAACATTTTTTTTGCATTAAAAAGGTCACAAGCAACAAAAATTGATGCGTTAAGGCAAAATTACAGAACTGCACTAAATGCGTCCGTATTACTCGTCAGATTTTAAGCAGTGTGAGAATGTTTGTCGAATAAATTATTGTCATGTAGGAGTGTTTTTTGCAAGATGGTGGAATACATCAGGCTTTATGATATCTTCAGATGTTTGAACTTTTATTCTGAACAACTTCAGTGAACGCAATTCCCCGCTTGAAGCTCGGCCAGCGAATAATTAAGGCCATTTCTTTTCCTGCAAAACCAAATTTTACCTGATCATTGCACAAAGAATAGACTTCGGAAAAGCCGGGTACGTATATTTTTTATAGTCAACAAAGCTTCATATAGGACGCTCAAAAAATAGTGGATATTTTGTGCCTATTCAAGAGTGGTGCTTTCGGTTAACTGACAATCTGTTATTTATTGCGCGGCTTAAAGTTCGAAACGAGCGTTTTAGAAAGCAGAGGCCAAAACACGGGTACAGCCCATACGTCATATTGGCATCACTGAATCAAGCGCTACCGACGCTAATGGCGTCCTGATACACGATTCTTCTTTGTTTATAATCGTCGTTATGATTTAGAATTAATGTTTTCGTAGCGCACGAAAGCATGCATGTCTTGTCCGCATGCGGAAGTTCTGCGCGAGAAATGGACAACATAAGAGAAGAGATAATTGTAATAAATGAGAAATGAGAGAACGTCGGATGCGGTAAACTGTATTTAGTGACCCGGACATTTATATCTCGTTTATAAAGTAATGAGCGAAACCGGACCATATATATAAAGTACACAAAAAAAAATGACGGCCGATTTAGCGTGGTTAGGCCAAATGCGAATTAGGTGCACTTCGGATTTTAACTTCGGTTTCGGTTTGAGGCTTAGTGTTCAAGGTCGAGCAGGCTTCAGACAAAGATCGGCGGAATCAGTGAGCAGAGGCCTTAGTTCTAGAGCATAAAACTGGATGCGGCACTTACGCTCCTCCCTAAGGGTATGAGGCGAGAGTGTTCATTGGTTAATGCCCATATATGCGAAATCGGTCATTCTCTACTTTACATTGACAGATCCCTGTCTTTTGCTGCAAAAAAAAAAAAGGCCCGATAAGACCTACATTATGTGACCTTTGACGAGATAGCGTTTAGGCTCACGTCCTGCACAAAATCCGGCTTTGTCAGCAGTGCCATTGTCGTCCGCGGCGGAGTCGTGAGCGAAAAGGCAGGGAGCTCACCTGCCACTTAGGTGACGTGATATTTTGACGTCATCACAACCTGCTCACCGTGGCAGGCGGCAGTTTAATTATTCACTAGTCGCGAGGCGTTGCTCGAGAAGAGCAACATGGGTTTCAAGCCGCACCGGCGGCTGTGTTTGAAACAGCCACCTGCCTTGGCAGTGGCACACCGCTTAACCGCTGCACCACTGCGCCAGTAATGGTCTGAGGACTCGCAACGTTGTAAGAATCTAAAGTAGAGAACCACCAATTCTGCATATATGGTCAATATATGGTCACATATATGATCACGTACGCCAAGTAATTCTTGTGATCGAATGATGCCTTTGGTATTAGGTGTCAAACATCGTCGCACATGGAGCCTATAAACGCATTATGGTGCAAGAACATAGTTTCCACCTATAGGTATGTATTTGAAAAGCGGATAAGAATAGGTTTGTGCTGCATGCGGAGTACAGCTCACATCATACGTTAACACGGAGGTCGCAGGTCGAACGTGGATACCCTTCCGATCGAGCCCTAAGCGCACAGTGCGGGAAGCCAGGGTGCTCGAAAGAATCACACGCACGCACACATAAGAAAACAAAAAGCAAGACGACGAAATCGAAAACACCGAAGCCTGAAGTTCCTCCTCTCGTTCATTGTCGGGATTGACAGGCGACGTCCGCCCTGGGAACGCGAGACACAATGGCCGAGCTCGCGGGAGTCAACGAGCCGTCCCACCCACTTCATTGTTCGAAGAGCATTAGGACGTGACGCACAAGTGGAGCGAAAGAGACGTCGGGTGGGCTTAATTCTGTGCCGAGGCTGCTTTCTCTTTAAAAAAGGAGCCCCCCCCCCCCCCCCCCCCCCCCCCTCCTCTCTGCGACAGCAGGGAGCGCGGCCGCACGAACAAGCACAAAGGGTCGGTAACGGGAGCTGTCTGCACCAGGACGCAGTGAACCCAGTGTGTATCGCTGACACAATGGCGAGTGCAGGGGACACCCCTGGGACAGCCGGGGGCACAGCGCCTTCTTCGAACGTCCGCTCCACAGACGGCGCGGAGGTAGGCGAAGGGTCTTAAAGAAAGCTGTCGTAATTGCCCCGACAAGACAGACCGCGCTGCGGGAGTTACCTTCGTGAGGAGCTTATAGTTACTCGACGCTGTTAACGAGCACGGTGGCTCGGACAGCGTTGAAAGGATGCCCAGCGCAAAGCATACTGAGAACTTGTTACTAAGTTACCGGTTTGGTATAAACGTACAGTGAAGAAAGGCTGCCTATTTATGTATCGGAAGCACGCTCTCATATACAATGAGTGTCGAAGGTTAAATGGCTGTCACTATGCTTGTCTTATGAGATGTCTTACCGACGGTTGCTATGGCCGCGCTGCATCAAAAATGAACGCAATTAAAAACGAAACAAAAGATTCCTGAAACAAAAAGACAAAATAACAATGAAGCCAGACTTTGCGAATAAATTGTCTTGCGTCTACTCGCTCGTCGGCATCCATGACTGTTGATGCCGTTACCGAAAAGTGGACGCTAGTTGCACTAAGTTTGGCGCCACCCACGTCTTTGAAGGTACATTATGTGCGTGTGCACGTATAGCCTGCGCAGCGTAAAAGGCCGCGCAGACCGGAGGGTAGGTATCTGAGCTATCCAGGAATAGCGGGAAGGAGTAATCGATGGTTTATGGGGTTAACGATCCAAAGCGACTCAAGCGAGGTCGCTGTAGCGTAGGACTACGGATAAGTTCGAGCACCTGGGGTTCTTAACGTGCACTGACATCGCACAGTACACGGGCCTCTAAGCATTTCGCGTCCATCGAAATGCGACCACCGCGGCCAGGATAGAATCCGTGTCTTTCGGGTGAGCAGTCGACTACCATAACCACAAGCACAGGAAATTTGGACAAACGCTTCTAGTTTGCACGTCTGCCACCATGAGCTGCGTGGCGCTGCACTCTCAAAACCAGCGCGGGAATTTCGAATCTTCGGTGCATCCTATTCATTTTAAAAGGCAATCTGAAATAGTTGCCGAGAGCGCAGCAAGCATTATATAGGTTAGATCTGCAGCGAGGACGAACAGTTGGCCGCTTTAGTTGCCATGTTGGTGCAAGATCTCTCGGGACGCTCTAGTGTGCTCTAAATTACCAGTTTAAGATATCGCAACTGAGTTACGCAGTGTTCGCTACTGCAGCCAAAAGAAGGCGCTAGTAGCTGAAAGCAGAGGAGACCTGGTCATGTGTATCTCGGAAAAGATGCACTGTATGCGTGGTCACATATCAATCATATCAGTGTGAGCGTGGTGGGTGTGGAATAAAATGAACGGGAAGCAGCAGCAGACGAAGGCAGTCCCAAGAGAATACTGGGATTCCTATGGAGAGTCCGTGAGAGTATATTTCTGGTGCTGTTGCACAAAGAATTTCGCGTCTGCACCCGCAATACTTTTTTTTTTCTGAACTGAGTTTCCATGTTCTGCGTAGCAAAAAGGAAAACGCCGCTCTGTGTTGAAGGATGGAAGAAAACCAGCCAGTTATACCCTACAACCAGGTTCCGAATTTCGGGTATGAAATGGTACGTCTTCAGAAGTATTAGGCATTGTTTTTCGTCGCATTGCTCAGAAAAAAAAAAGATGCTGTCAGTCTTTTATGATATTTAGGCGACTAAGAACACAATAATAATAACAACATTAAAAAAAATTGCCACAAAAATGAACGCATTCTTGGTTCTATCACATCGCCGCTAGGCAAAACCACAGACGAAGAGTTTGCTTCGGAGAAGGGATTCAAAGTAGCGGGCAAGCAGAAGACGCCAGGGAAATACACGATGCTCTGAGAAAGTTTGTTTTTTCTTCACGGAAAGCCCCGGATCGAGTTTCGCCGAAGGAAATAAAAAAAAGCACAAAGGCCCGAGATGCGCTGGCGCCGCGAAGTGGCTCCAAGACCGATTGGATCACGCTCTAAGGAACAGCACGCATGGCCCTTTGTGATTCGGGAACCGTCGGAACAAACAGCGCTGCGGGCGCAGAGACTCTCCGTCATCCGGTGTCGCCGACACGCGCATAATACAACGCGTGAACTGCCGCGCCCTGTTCCCGCCACCTCCTTGCACCGCGGTTCCCTTCCTTGTACGTGTGCCTCGCTGCAGCCTCGCAGGCTCCAGTGAAAACAACGCCTAAATAAGCGAGGCTATAGGGGGCAAGACAAGCGAGAAAAACGAAAGGTTTTGCGCGGTAGTGGCAGGGTTCGTGGCAGGCCCGCTAAGGGTGTGAACCGATAGAGCAGCAGCTCCGTTAGGAGGAAAGTTTATTGGAGTTGCATTCTGCCAGCGCTCACTATTCGGGCGGGAACTATTGAGGCCAATAAATATGCTTTAAATTAAATTTTGAACAGATCTATAAGTTACATAAAAAGAGGACGACAGAGGTGACGTTTGGCCGACAAGAAGAGGGCAGCGAGGGCCGCCGCGGCGGCTCAGCAGTTATTGTTCTCGGCTGCTGACCTGAAAAACGCGGGTTCGATCCCGGCCGCGGTGGTTGAATTTCGATGGAGGAGAAATTCCAGAGGCCCGTGTACTGTGCGATGGCAGTGCACGTTAAAGAACCCCAGGTGGTCGAAATTTCCGGAGCCTTTCACTACGGCGTCCCTCATAGCCTGAGTCACTTTGGGACGTTAAACCCCAACAAACCGAACCAAACCAGAAGAGGGCAGCACTGATGAAACCTTTGAGCCGCTTTGTACACAACATTGTACAAATCGAACTAGCAGCTTCTTGTCAGAGTGTATAACATCTGTCAGCAATTTCCTTGTTCCATGTAAATTTGGTACTCTTCGTGTCGTAGATGGGGTGGTTGGTATCCCATCAATTTTGCGCAGCAAATAATATTTCACAAAGTACTGAGCTTGGTAGTGCGTCCTCCTCCATTTTCATGCAGAAATAGTTTGCCCCCCTAAACGCATAATTTTTTATGCCTGACTTCCAAACGTAATGTGAAACTTCGAAGCAGAAAGTGACTCCGCGATCTCTCGGGTGTTTAGCTGACGAATCCTGGCATTTAAAGTTTTCATTTTTTTCAGCTATTGTATCAGTGTGGATGAAAATTTTATATGCTTATGAAAAATTGGCAGCTAGAGTTGAGTGCTGCAGTGCTAGCGAATTAGCTTTCTAGAGTTTAGGTTATACTGCTTAAGTGAAAAAATGTTAATTTTCAATGGAAATCATGAGCGGCGTTTGAAAGCTAAAGTACAGATACCAGAGTTTTGGTGGCGTGTTATCGTTGAAAGTGGGCGTTGGGCATTAATATTACCTGGATCATGACGCGGAATTCACCTATACGTAGTATCTAATTCATTAGTTAATTTTTTCTCTAAGGTTGCTTCGATTTCAGTTTCAACAGTTGACCGCGGTGAAAATAATTTCATACTTTAGTTGAAGTCACGCGAAACTTAAAGAGATTGCTATATAATCTCTAGGTCTCAGGTTGAATTCACTGCAACCCTTACGCCAGCCAGTTGCAAAAGGGTCATTACACGCCAAACATCCCAGACGTAGCCCTCGGCCATCTTCAGTTTGTTCAAAAAAAATTCACGGAAAGTTATCCTAATGTGCTTTATCAAAGCCTGAAATATTTTTGCCGAAAAAAATTTATTCGTGATGTGAGCACAGTTAATATATTTAGAAAAGACGAGAAACGAGCCACTGCTGAATAATTAATAAAAATACAAATTTTAGAAATCACTTTATAGTTTTCCTCACTGATTTTTAGACAGATTCTTGCTTGCAATATAATTTTGAGCATGCAGATTTATACGGCGTAGCTATTTCTAAAAAACCGAAAGAAAAAAATGAAAACGTACCATTTTTGTCGTTTTTTTGTTTTAAATATCAACTTTCTTTCGGAAATTCGGAAATAGCCGTTATGCTTATCCGGATGTCTAGCTCCTATAACCGATTTTACAGGAAATGAAACTGCGTACATCGAAGTAAAAAGATACTAAAGTTGGAAAAAAGTGCGTTTTGAGCCAAAAAAAAAACATTCGTTAATTTCAGCCGAAGGTGTTGCAAGTAAATACAATACAGTACAATACAAACAATAGCCGGTGATGTAGAACTTTTTATTGTTTTTCATTTCCGAAATTTTTATTTAGGAAATGTTTGTTTAAAGCGACAAAATAATTTTTGAAGTTGAGCTCTCGCGCCGCAAGTAGGGTCTTCTCTGAATGCCTATTCACCGCAGAGCACGGCACCTGGCAAGGCATGAAACCTGTGGCTAGATAACCACTTCAGTTTGCCGTCATTCGCTGTCGTGCATTTTTAAGGCTGGAGCTAAAAAAAAAAGATACCGCGTGACATTCGGCGGGTGGTATACAATAAACGACACCGCTTTTGCTTTCAAAGTTCGAACAGACCCGCTTTGGTGCGGGGCAGCCAAGAGAAGAAAAACGAGGGTATTCATTGTGCTGTCTCGCATGGACCACGATGACAGAATGACCAGCCGGCATGGCAGGCGCATCGCAAGTGCTTTATTTATATCAGAAAAAAATGCGAGGACACTTTGGCAACTAAAGTGTTGAGAGGCGAAAGCCGAGAACACTATGCCGGGAGGAATTCCGGTGGATGTGGCGTCACACCGTTGCCGTGGCTATATCGATACCCAAATTATAGATCTTTCGGGGATCGAAAGTCTTAATACGCTTAATTCCACATTTTCCCGTCTAATTTGACACAAATCCTACGTTTTTCCGACCATTCTGTGACAATTTTCACTATGCCGTTACGACTTCCGGTGGATGTGACGTCACACCGTTCCCGTGGTTATATCGACCTCCGCATATTTAGACGAAATTTGGACATTTTTACTATGATTAATTAACTAATTAATCTACAGGCACCAATTTTGGCTTCCAGGTTCATTTTTTCCTCCTCTACCAGAAGCAACCAATGGTTTTATTCCATCTTTTTTAGTTCCTTAGTAGAACGCGTGCGACACGCTTTGCTAACGGACGGCAGTAGGAGCCATTAAAGGCTTTCGCCTTAATAAGATCGCGGAGAGCGCGTGTAACTTACTTGCAAGTAAAGATAAACTCGAATACAACCAAGACATCACAATCGGAAACAACCGTGGATGAGCCTCTGACGTCCACAAGGGTCAGGTACCACGTGGTGCTGCTGCGTCGCGTATTGTTTTAACACGTGATCGTTCTGGTCATTTCCAGATCGGCGTCTCACAAGCACTTATGTTGATGTCTGTCGTGGTACTGACAAGAATGACTTGACTGTGACAGAACCGCACCGAACAACTAGCTCGCTGGGTGATGTTCCGCTCCGGCAGCGTTGAAAAAATCTTTTCCCACGAGTACCTGTTCGACTACTCAACGTTCCCATGCTTGCGTGCTGTGCAAACCTCACATAACAAAGGACAAGAACTCTACATTTCGTCTGGCCACAGCGTCGACAGCGTCGTGCTCTGCTCAAGAGGCGTTAAGACATGGCGGAACTTGTGCCGCGGGAGTTCAACTTCAAAAATTCTTTTCTCGCTTTAAACAAAAATTACCTAAATAAAATATTCAAAAATGAATGGAATAAACTGTTCTACGTAACCCGCTATCGTTTTTATTTTTTCTTAGGACACCTCAAGGTGAAACTGGAGAGTGTTTTGGCTCAAAGCGTACTTTTCTCAACATTAGTATTTTTTTTTACTTCGATGTACTCAGCTTCGTCAGCTGTAAAATTGGTTATAGATTCTAGACATCTGGAGAAGCAAAGCGGCTATTTCCGAATTTCCGAGAGCAAGTTGAGATTTAAAGTAAAAAACGACAAAAATGGTACTTCAGTTTTCAGTTTCAGACTTAGTTTTTTTGGGGCAGCGAATACCAGCTTCACGTTCTGCCTGCTAGCAATCTTATTGATGCGGATATTCTATGCACATATGGGATGACGACTGGCTAACTTTTATCTGTTCACTCTGTTCACTACAGCTCAAAAAATGGTTTGGTTTGGTTTGGTTTATGGGGTTTAACGTCCCAAAGCGACTGAGGCTATGAGAGACGCCGTAGTGAAGGGCTCCGGAAATTTCGACCACCTGGGGTTCTTTAACGTGCACTGACATCGCACAGTACACGGGCCGCTAGAATTTCTCCTCCAAAGAAATTCCAGCCGCCGCGGCCGGGATCGAACCCGCGTCTTTCGGGTCAGCAGCCGAGCACCATAACCGCTGAGCCACCGCGGCGGCACAGCTCAAAAAATAAATTACCAACTAGCCCCAGTTGTCGCATCTTTACCAGTAGACTTCTCTATAGGCAATACAAATCCCATAGACAGCGTAGGGACAATTATAGGTTTCTGGCCATACAGAGTTAGTAGATTTTAATTTATAGAAAGTTTATAGACAGTAGAATAGACAAAATGAAATAACGATAGGGAGGCAATAGAGAGGAGAGGAGAGAGACTTTAATGGATAATGGAGAGGTCTGCCTGGTTATAGGCCTGGCATGCTACTCCAGATGAGGATGAAAGAAGAGGGTGAAAAAAAAAGTGACATCAAACATACTCAACACTCACGCACTCTCTCACACACAATGATTATCAAAGTATGTCCACTAAACCCGTGTCCCTTAAAAAAACTAAGAAAGCTTTTGTCCCTCGCTCAGCCGAAGTCGCATCAGTCCAGGGTCCAAGGACATGCTCCAGGCGCACGGGGTCGTCCTGACGAAGTCCTAAAGCACCTAACAGTGCCTTGCGATGAGTATTAAAGATTTGGCAGTGGCAGATCAAGTGTTGAATATCTTCGCGCACACCACATGTCGGGCACAGAGGGCTACTTGATACACCAATTTTATAAAGATAGAATTTAGTAAAGGCAACGTCCAGACGAATTCGGTGCAGGCAATTACAGTCACGTCTATTTAAATTCCGGGGCATGTGGAATTCACAAACGGGGTCAATGCGAAAGAGGGGTCTGTATTGACGCCGCGGATCACACCACAAAGAGCGTTGCGTCTGCCAGGCTTTAGTAGCGAGAAGTCTCGCGCCATCACTACGAGAAAAGGGTATCGGTAGAAATAAGGTGTCGCCATGCGCCGATCTTGCTGCACCGTCAGCACGATCATTGCCTGCGAGGCCACAGTGAGCGGGTAACCACTGAAGCACAACACGGTGACGTAAATAACAGGCCTCGGTGTGTAACCTATTCAAGTCATCGACGATCTGCTCTTGAAGGCTTCCTGGTGAATTTATCGCCTGTAGTGCAGCGCGAGAGTCACTGAAGGCAACCCACGCGGTTAGCGGTTGTTGTAGGATGTAAGTAAATGCAGCACGCAGAGCAGCCAGCTCGGTAGCAGTAGTCGAGGTGCGGTGACGGCGTATCGCTGAAATTGCAGTGCATGTTGACGGAATCCAGACGCCAATCGCAGATGACAAGGACGTGACAGAGCCATTAGTGTAGATGTGACGGTACGCATTGTAGCAACTATGAATGTGCTCAAGCGCAAAGTATTTAAGTGCAGGAATGGGGGTGTTTGTTTTTCTTTTAATGCCAGGGATTGTGATCTTAATTTGACATGCTGCATACCTCCAAGGTGCGGTGGAGGTTGTGACAGGACGCTAGTACTGTGATGGGAGAATGTTAGAAATTTCCTCCATGCAGTACTCAGCGAGTGGGTGGTTTGGTACACGAGCCACAAACCGCACCTGGGCACGAAGGAGCTCCTGGGTTAAGAGCACTGATGCCGACAGACGTCTGCTCTCAGCTAGAGTACCCACTGTGGAGGTGTTTTTGGGAAGGCCGAGACAGATTCGCAAGGCTTTAGCTTGCATGGCTTCAAGGATTTTAATATTAGTTTGCGAAATACCCTCCAGAGCTGGGAGACTGTAGCGCAGAAGGCCTTCACAGAGCGCTCCATACAGTCGAAGTAATGATGGTGTAGAACAGCCTGTTCTGCTGGTGGAGAGCATACGAAAAATAGAGGCGTAAGAGCAGAGCTTGACTTTCATCTGTTGCACATGTGGGGACCATGACAGTGATCTGTCAAACGTTACCCCCAGAAATTTATGGGTTGTGACGTACGGTATTGGAGTACCAGCAACTTTCAGCCAGTAGCGCGAAAGATCACGCCTTGAAAATGCAATTGCTGAGCTTTTTTCGGACGACATGGCGAGACCGCGCTTGCTTAAGAATGATTCAATGCAGCCTATTGCCCTCTGTAGACGGGCATGCACAATGCGCCTATTGCGTCCAGAACACCATATACAGATGCCATCTGCATAAAGGGAGATTTCAACTGTCGGTGGCAAGCATTTCTCCAAGCCAACAAGTGAGAGATTGAAAAGGGTGGGACTCAGTATACCCCCCTGAGGTACTCCGCGAGATATTTAATGCGGAGCTGTGTCACCTTCACATGTTGACATAAAAATCGATCTCTCGTGAAGATAGTCACGCAGCCAGTTATACATTCATCCGGTAATGCCAATTGATTGTAAAGCTGAGTGAATTGCCTCATGTGTGACGTTGTCAAATGCTCCCTTCACGTCAAGAAACACTGCAATGGTCATAGACCGCACTGCTTTGCTGCATTTGACACAATTGGCAAGGGCAATAACATTGTCAATGCTGCGGCGTCCTTTTCGAAAACCAGACATGGCCGGAGGATAAATTCCCCTGTTCGTCAGGTCCCAGGTTAAACGGGAGTGAACCATTTTCTCCATCAACTTCCCGACGCAACTTAGAAGGGCTATAGGACGATAGGCGTTTAAGTTAGTTGATGGTTTTCCAGGCTTGAGGATGGGTATGACACGCGCACGCTTCCAACACGTTTCAAGGCGGCCGAACTCCCAGGAGGTGTTATAAACTGCGAGGAGTTGAACCTTGGCGCTAGTTGTCAGGTGAGAGAGGGTAGTGTAGCTTATGCCATCTGGTCCAGGGCAGGATCTTTTACTGGTAGTTGCCAGAGCCGCATGAAGTTCATCCATAGTGAACGGTTCGTCAAGGAGGGTGGTGTTAGGTGAAGAGATAAAGCTTTGGGGAGATAGTGGCACCGATACGGCTGATGAACGAGCAATTATCTTAGAACAGAAAGCCTCCGCTGCGTCGAGACTAGAAATATTCGCATTCAGAGCTACGCACTCAAAAGGATTTAATGGCGCCGGCTGACTGCTGAGGTTGCGCACAATGCTCCAAATCTTCGAAAGGGGCTTTCTTGGATGAAGCTTTGCGCAGAAAGATCGCCATTCCCGTCTTGCGAGTTTGTCCAAATGGCGCTTAACGTGTTTCTGTGCACGCCTAGCAACGCTGATGTCTTCTCTGTTATTGGTCCTGCGTGCTCGTCTCTCTGCTCTGCGGCGAATTGCTCGAAGTCGCTCATATTCAGCATCTACACTTGAGTACACTGTTGGTAAGGTTACAACTTTAGTGCTGGTCGTTTTAGCACGTGCTACAGCATCAATAAAGTTTTCATAATCAAGGTGGGAGAACTCCAATTTCTCTACTGTGTCAGAGAAAACATCCCAATTCGTGTAGCGTACCTTACGCCGCTCGGAACTTAAAAAAGCACCAGCAACCTTAATGTACGTAGGTAGATGATCGCTGCCATGAGTTTCTATGTCTACATTCCAAGTTACTGAAGACGACAGATGCGCAGAAATCATAGAAATGTCAAGGGCGCTGGACTTAGCACCTTGATAAAACGTTGCCAGGCCGTTGTTGAGGAAAGTGAAATTGTTGCACTGTGCAAAATCATATAACTGTTGTCCTCTGACTGTTGATCTGGTGCCTCCCCAAGTAGGATGGTGTGCATTGAAGTCGCCCGTTATGATGTGTGGTGCAGGAGTACTACGTACTATATCCTGAAGGCGGTCAACGTCAAATGTGACACGCGGGGGTATGTATCCAACGATCACTGTGAATGACATATTCATGATCTTGACGGTGGCTGCAACATATTCATTTCGTGAGTCGGCAGGTGTCGGATGTGGGATGGAGGTGACGTCTTTCCGAACAGCTGAAAGAACTCTGCTGATGTCAGTGCCGGTCATTGAGTTCTGAACGGTATAGCCTGAAAGACGAATGGTAGTACGCAGACGAGATTCTGCTATGGCAACAATCGGGAAACGGTGTTTTGAGACAAACTGTCGGAAATCAGACAATCGTGGACGAAGGCTGCAGGCATTCCATTGAAAGATGGTGGCCGTATTACGGATGCTTTGCACGCTAGGGTGAGTAGCTGGTCTATTGACTGCTACTGCCATTCTGCAAGTAGAGGTGAGATGAAGTCAAGGATTGTAAGGATGGTCTGTGCCACCGGCGAGGAGAGTGGTGTAAGAAAAGCGCGGATGGCCTCAACAAGCGAGCACAGTAGGGAACTGGTACCGTCGGAGTTTTTGGCGAATAGTTCCTTCGCGCGAATGGTTCCAGGCTGCATACTGCGGATGCCGTGGAGTATTCGGACTTGTACTCGCTATCGGAGGTGGCTCAACGTTTTGGCGCTCTGGAAGAGGAGGGAACTCAACTACGTCCTCAATGCGTAGGTGACTCGCTTTATCTTTATCCGATTGTTGAGGAGCTTTCTTCCCCGGCGATGATTTTTTTCTGCTGCGACTTCCCCGAATTTTATTTTACTCAATTAAAGCAGATTTTGCTGTCTTATAATCTGTGTTATTGGAGTTCTTGTATTTGTAGATGATCTTCTCCTTTTGATAGGCAGTGCAATGAATAAACGTCGCTTCATGCTGCTTCCCGCAGTTTGGACAAAGGGGGTCATCACTTGCACATTCATTTCGGCCATCGTTCCCACCACAACGGGAGCTGCGCAAGGCAAGTCGACATGGCCGAAGCGCTGACATTTGGTGCATTGGCGCGGTTTTTGAATATACTCGTACACACGGTATCTTGTATAGCCGAGAATGACGTATTGCGGCGCAGATTCTGTCGCAAATACAATCCGGATGTTTTCTGAATTGCCAAGCCGGCGGACAGATTTGATTGGAGCTCTCTGTAGCAGCGCAGAGTAAATCTCTGATTGAGGAAGATCCAGGGGGACACCCTTGATGACACCAACACCGCAGTTGCTGGGACGGGGCTCATAGGCTTGAACGGCAACTCCAGCTATGCTTGTTAATTGCAGAAGGCGTTCTGTAGCGTGCGCTGTACGGATATCAACTGCCAGAAGGTTTAGACGCTCGTTGAGACGAACTTGAAGAACACCGTCTGGAGCCACAGATTCAAATCCTTGTCTCAATGTCAGTGGATTAAAGCGGGTAATGCGGTGTCCAGAATCCACTGGCTTGATGACAACTGTAAGGTTGTGCCTAGGCGTTTGAGTTACATTGGGAGTGTCTACACTCAAAAGTGACCGCTTTGAGCTGCGACAACGCTTTGAAGGCACATGAAAAAATTTCTCAGACCCTTCTCCGGACTTCGCAGTGGTGTCCATGTAGATGATGGTAGACGAATCTGACGAATCAGAAAAATCATCCTGACCTGAAGGTAGATCACGGCTTAAGTTGGAAGCTTCAGGGGTGCGATGTCCATGGGGGTCTGGATATGCTGATCCTGTTGCAGCTGGAGCAGAAGGGTAGCTGCATAGCACCAGGTGTGAGGTAGCAGGTAGGGCTTGCACAACAGGTATGACCAGCTGTGTCTACACAAAGTCTGTGTCCACACAGAGTCTACACAAAGTCTATAGACCATTTTTATGAGAAGATACTACAGCTGGGTGTGAACCCTGGGTGGCAGCATATGGCCTGACCTAGCTTCCACACAAGTTCACAGCCAGCCTACTAAGGATAAAAAAAACCAACACCGCAAGCGCTAAAGAAGTACAACTGTCTTCGATATCGGCTCGCTTGTCGTAGCAGTGCTTTGACTGGGGCTAAGGCTGGCTGGTTCTATATACTATTTTAGTACGCGCTGCTCTGAAACGTCGATGTCCTTCTGTCTTCTTATATGCGTTCTATAGCTTCTAAGCAGCACATATGAAGCATGAAGCACGTCGACTGCCGTAGTTACCAAATTATGAAAGGATGCAACGCACTCTTGCCGAGTTTATGCGGCGAACGACACCGAGAGCCTTCGCGGCACGCCGCACCGAGAAGCATTCTATGGAGGCTTTCAAAGCGTGGTAATAAGGAATGGCCTGCGCTGTGCCAGCACTAGTCTCATTTGCGCGTGATGGTACAGCTCGCCAGAGAAAGCTGCAGATCGGAGGCGCGGAGGAATTTCTGCCGACGGCTCTCTTCTAACGTGACACTGACTTGACAGAGACAACACAGTGACTGCAGCACGTTTCTACAGCGGCGTTGGAAATAACGTGTCACCTGCCAAACAGTATATGGCTCCTATTGTCCTCTCATGTTTAAATAACTTGCTTACAACTCAGTGGCGTCTATTCTAAAGAAAGAGTAAGCAGTATTCAAAGTATTGTGCCAACTAAACACATTTAAGGGTGGATGAGGGGATCGAAGGCAACTTTTCTATTTTTCGACTTAGAGTGATGAAATTTGCCAGATTGGCTTTAAACAGCATCAAACAATCAGATATATAAAGTTTCATAGTGACAGTGACAACTTCAGTAGGTTCCCTTTTACGATTATATATGTTGTCCCCATGTTGCTTGCTTGTGGAAAGCCTAGCACGGCAAAAAAGCAGGCTACAGGTCTGTAAATCCTTTTAGTATTGACTAAGAAGTGTGGTGTAAATCAAGACTCTCAATATTTTTAAAACATTTTCTCTGCTCTTTTTCTACAGGAGACAATATGCACCTTCTCTTTATGTTTGGAATGTATCATGCTCTAATTACCATGTAATAAAAACATGTGTGCCTAAATGGTAAATCTGAAACTGTCTCGACGCAGACCACATTTCAGTGATCACAACAAAATAAATGGGGTAAAAATTCATGCACACATTGCTGTGCTACTCTTTCCACGAACAGGGTATTAAGCTCAAAACAAACTTTCGAGGAAAAAAGCCTAAAAGTTCTAAGCTAACACACACTGTCTATGTGTAGGTGCCGACAGATGTATTTGTTTGGAGCACTTAAAGTTTATTTTTGGGTGAAATATTTCAGTACAACATAGAAACAGTGTTGGAGATGCCGAAAAGTGTACTTTTCAAAAATCGACTTTTTTTCGCTATTTTTGTGATCTCATCCCTACATCATTCCTTAAACATAAACGGGAACAGTTTGCAAGCACAAGGTTGCCAGCAAAGAGGTCATGAAGAGGCCGAGCAGGCAATAAGGACTAAGGTACCTTACACACACGGACAGACAAACAGTACACGAAGCAGCTGGCGCAGTTATGAAATACAAAAGTGGGGCCTGAATTTTCTTTCCAAGTCCCACGGAAGGAGATTAGCAAGACGCAGTGCTACTGCGCTGAAATTTCTGCCAATATAGGGATGCAAGGAGAGAAATCTGTTTTTCCCAAAGTAATGAAAGCGTGCTCCGCAGAATAAATGATTGCACTTAATTAGTGCCTGTCTAGCCTAAAGTGATTTCTGGACTTCTGAATTAGATATTCCGTTTTTTTTAGCTCCGAATAAGGTTAATTAGACCGCTTTTTATAACTTCACGAAAACTTGCCGAAGCTCTGAGTTGCTCAAATTAAATTTGAGTTTCAGCTGCTTTCCACTAGTCTATCTTCTTTGCACAGGGTGATTTGTTACACCTGCAGTCCAGCCAATTAACGAACGCTAGAAGGTACAGATCTTATGAACTCGAGTTCTTATTCCTCGTGCTTGTGCCGCGGTGAGAACACGGCGGGCAAAGCAGAGTTTGTTCCAGCGTCATAGAGCTGAAGATTACCGAAGCTGTCGAAGCAAAAACGTGGCGCGAAAATATTTAGTGAAAAAAAAAAAGGACATTTAGGAAAGCTGACTGTTTTGAGCAAATGTTACTTTTCCGACTTTATTTGACACCAAGCTGCTATAAAGGAAGCTCTCAGTGACACGAAATAAGGACTGGTGAACTGTGTCCACACACATAAAATGATAGGACGATCCGAGGCTAAAGAAACAAAGATGTATTACTCCCAGTTTGACTAAAATACGTTATGCGTTTGTTACGATTGACGTCAAGAGGCTTTTTAGCGTTAAATGTAAAACATTTCATGAAGCGATAGTGAGATTTGTACTACGGTTTAAACGCAATTAACCGCGAAAGTAAAAATAGGTTATGGAATTAAAGTTAATTCGGTCTTTTTGAGCGTAAACTTAAAATACTTGATAGCTAGACCCGTGGTTGATAAAATATACACTGTCTCATGAGTGACAATAAATATTCATGCCATTTAACGCTATAGAAAAATAGCTTACACCATCGGATGCGTGACAAGCATTGGTCATAAATTACATCGGACCCCTGCATAATCAGACAGCTAGACTGATTTACTCCTGTTGCTCACGATATACTAGGCTAACATCATTAAAAGCTCAAGCGCAACTAAATAATCTGCTGCGTGGTCTCACGTTTTCACGCTTAGCCCTCGTCTCGAACTTAACCATCACTTCTAGCTTCGTGACGATTTTTAGAGGTAGCTGCTGGGTTCTGTTGGGTTAGCGTGGAGCGTCCTCACCCTCACGCGTCCGCGAATACCGGGCACAGGCACGAGAGTTCGGTCAGTGCGCAAGCGCTGCAGGTAGAAGAAATCAAAGAGCCCAGGAAGAGGAGGAGGCAGGAGACCTGGGCGAAAGTAAAAACAGACTGCAGAAAAATGCAGAAAAAAATTCTGCTAATCATAGCTAACGTTTCCTATAAGGAGCACTCAAATCACTTCTTTAAACAATATAATACAACACAAGTATACCTCTTATACAAATGCATGCTGTTGAGAAAATTCTGTTTTGCCTCTAGGCAAAACAGCAGAACACTAAAAGAAATTGCAAATCTGCATGGAAACATTCCAGCATACATCACTCGCTCTCCAGAAATCTATAATGTTCCTCTTTCTTGAAAGAACTATGGGCTTCACATGGTACTGAATTCATATCTCGCACAAGGCATAAACATCTGTAATCTCTCACTAACCGACTTTAAGAAACTTACAAACTCTTGCGCTCAACATACACAATTTCATTGAATTATAGTTTTTTTCCCTCCTGAGCAATTTCTGCAAAAGTTTCTGTATGTATGTGTTGTTTGTTACACATGTTTGTGGAACACCCACACAATCATGTCTTGAAATGTGTGTGCGATCAATTGTTGTTTAAATTTATCAAGTTTTTGTTAGATCTATCAGGTTGTTTCACTTATTACGCTGACTCATTTTATCTGTTAAGTGTTATAAGAAACTGTCTCTGTTTCCTCTGCTGTTGCCATTGTACTTAGACTGAGGGCCTTTCAAGCTGCTTTATGCAGCGTTTGCCTCAGTTTCCACCTTTTTCTTTAAATGAAAAAATAAATCAAATCAAATCGAATCAAATCAATACCCAGTAAAAAAGACAGGACGGTGAGGGGGCAAAGAGTACGTTGCGGCAGGACTAAACGCCGCAGCTGTGAGCGAAGCAGCCGCTCAGATAAAGGGCGCCAGGGCAGACAGCGAATCAGCTGGGTAGATGGAGGGCATCGCAAATGAGACGACGGAGTGGTGTACATAAAGCCATATTTACATGAACTAGACACCGTCAAGTCGAGTTCGCCAGTGGGGTAAAAAAAAACAGTAGTCGTGTTCATGTAAACGCTGTCGGATTGAGTAAAGCAGGCGACAGAGCGAGTCAGCTCCCTGCAGGAGGCAAATTGAATCCGCTACACCCACTCTTCTAAAAGCATGTAAACGCACTCGCGTTAGGGAGTCGGGTAACAGGGAACTCTGGGAAAGCTTCCGGTCAATCTACCAAAATGGCAGCCATCGCCCACCCCCGCGCTATCTCTACGCACACTTCCTGAACTGACCAGGAAATCATACTCTTCCTTGATTAATTAATGAAAAGAAAGTGAGATAGGCTGTGGGCAGTAGACGACAGAGGAATCAGGGCGTATTTAAAGATTTACAGGCCGAAATGGCTAGGGACCCGACCAGCCTTCCCTTCAACTAAGGCATTGTGGCTTTCAATAAATGATTTCATCATCATCATCATCAGGCCGAAATGGCCAACCTCGGCTGCAACTGGACATACGAGGGGGTACCCAAAAGAAACCGGACTAAATTTTTTGGTCGGCAAAGCTTCTGTGGTACCGCGTTTTGCCACTAGGAGCGCATAGAACGAACATTCCAGAGTCAGTAAGCCGAGTGCCGTCGTTGAAGGAGGTCAGACTAGTTTAGGCAGAGCTTTAGAGTGACGACTGTTTTGTGTGAGTGTCGTTTTTGCAATGGCTGATTTTCGTGAACAGCGTGCGCCGGTGAAATTCTGATTTTTGCTCGGAAAAAGTTGAATGGAAACTCTTGAAATATTAAAGACGTACAAGGACGATGCTATGGGGACAACTGAAGTGTTCCTGAATCGAATCCTGAATCAAAGCAACAATCATGCCAATGGAAAACTTCAAATTCACCTCGCCTCAAGAAAGCTCGTCAGGTGAAACCAAACCTCAAAACAATGCTGATTTGTTTTTTCGACGTGAGAGGAGTCGTCCATTGATAATTTGTTCCGCAGGGTCAGACAGTTAGCCAGGCTTTCTACTTGGATGTTTTGAAAAGATTGGGAAACAGTGTGCGGTGGAAGCGGCCAGATTTGTGGCGGTCGCGCGACTGGTTTTTCCATCATGGCAATGCCCCTGCTCACACAGCCCTGTCTCTACGACAATTTTGGACCAGAAATGGCATGACCCCTATTCCTCAACCCTCATGCTCTCCCGACCTTGCCCCGTGCTACTTTATTTGTTTCCTAGAACGAAAAAATAGGTGAATGGAAAGCGTTTCGCTGATGTTGCTGAGGTGAAGAAAAAAAACGACGGAGGCACTGTCCAGCATCACAAAAGATGAATTTAAGCAATGTTTTGAAAAATGGAATGAAAGATTCGACAAGCGTATCATTGCAAGTGGGGAATACTTTGAAGGAGGTTGAAGGTCTGTGCTTAAAATGTGAACAAATAAGTTCAAACAAAAATAAGTCCGGTTTCTTTTGGGAACCCCACGTAGCAGTAGCTCCGCCGCTTCTGGAAAGAATGGAAAAAGGAGATTCACGGCTTGATTATAAGCAGTGCATCAACTGAATTTCTTCGCCCTTACGGAATGATACAATGGTGCAGCACAAATCTTTAATGTGTAACAGGAACGGTTTAGGCAAGACAGGAGCGGCGCTCCACAGCGCGCTGCTCAGCCACAGGCCCATGGCGCAAACTCGTGATTACCGCGTGGACTAGCAAGAAGATGTCCCAGACTACGGTGACCCCTCGCAGCTAGGGAAGTATGCATCCAAATATACTTTCAAGCTACTTTTCTTTTGATGTTATGTAGCAGGTCAGCAGCGCTGAAGTCGGCGACTCTGTTTCGGCGTTATTTTGGCGAGCGCTGCGTTGAATGCCACAACGTTGAGTGGTTGACTCGATTTCCACCTGCTTTTGCATTCCTAGTAGCGTAGTTAAGATCGCGGGCTGTCGCGCAAGCAGGCCATCGGGCAGTGCACACCCAGCAGCCGCAGCTTGGCCCTCCTCGGTTTTCGTTGTAGCTTTTTCTTGGGGTTCCTCGAGCGGCCGCCGCCCCGTTTGAGTGGGTTTGTTTGAAACAAATGTGGTAAAGTGCATCCATGAACAGCGGTTAGCGGACTGCACCGTAGACGGCTGCGAGAGGACGAGGCCTTGCGAGGTCGCGTTTTAGCTGCAAAAGGGAGCCGATGCGCGGACACCTGGGGCCCCGAGAGGGGGTCGCGTCTAAATTTATTGCTTTTAACGGCAGACCGCGTGACGGACGGGATGCCTCAGAGACGAGCAGCGAAGGGGGGACTTGGAGATCGGAGCTCGAGAGAGGCGGGGAGATCGGCGGCGACCAGCCGGGATCGGCGGAGGCCGGCCGAGCAGAGTAGTTCGGAGGGCAGGTCGCTGGTGTGCGCCCATGCAATAAAGTACACGGCATCCAGAAGAAATTGTCTAGTCTGTTCCGCAACGTGCAGCCGGATCATCGAACCAGTAAAAGACTTCAAGATCAACACCAACGATCTGTGGATCACCCTATCCAAATTAACTAGCGTGATCATTTGAAACCTGCTATGTTGCCACGAAAAAAAAAAGTAATTCCTGAAAACATAATATCGTAAGAAGTGCGTAACTGTGACAATAAGTTCATAGCTGCATCAAATGCTTGACAAATTCAGGCGATGTGTGGTGGTACTGAGTTAATTTTCTTTATCACGCAATGTCGTAACTGTGCGAACGTATTTGTCCAATAAATGAGCTACCCCAAGACTTATATGAAATATCAGGCTTATTTAGAAGTGCAAGACTGCTTCAGCACGAATAATATTGTTGTAATTGGGCCCTGCACTGAGCTCCAACGGAACATTTTTTTTTTGCGCTCCAAAGTGCATGTTTTAGTACACGCCAAACTACACGCCAATAGTTTTGGAAAGTGCATCAGGCTAAAATGTTTGTGCCGCAACAGAATTCCTTATCAAGCGAACTCTTAAGGACTCCTCTTCGATACAGATTGTTGATGTGCTTCATGTGACATTGCTTATCTCATGCCGATTTCATTATGAGTTGCATGAAGATTATTCTATATTGTCTTAATTTTTGGCTTTATTGCTAGAGCAGCAGATGCAGTGGAGTTCTTGGTACACACATTTGGCAAGGCCGGTTACATTTTATTGTGCTAGTGAAAAAGGGCACTTTGTCTGCAGTTACCGTCATCGTCAAGCTTTGTATAACGACGAAATTCATGCAAACAAAGATAATGCATAGTCTAGAAGAAGCTACTGTTTTCTGTAGAATGCATATAGCCCAAAATCGCTTGAAAAAATTGGAGAGGGCATTTAAGCTCCGCCTTAAAGGTATGACGCGATAGCATGGTGGATTAATTCCCCTATATGCACAATTGGTGATTCTCTACTTCAGATTCGTAGACACCTGGGAGTCCGCATTCCACTCCTAGCGCAGTGGTGAAGCGGCTAAGCGATGCGCCACTGCCGCGCGATGACAAGTGCTGCCACCGTTGAGCCTTGTGCGACCCAGGTTGCTCTGCCCGAGAGACCGATCATTAGTTTAGCTGCCACATGCCGTGGTAGGCAGTTTGCTCACAATCCGACGGGCAGGTCGTGATGGAGCTTCAAGGTCACGTGACCTAGGTGGCCCACCTGCCTGCGAGATTGCCTTCTCTGGAGATTTTTCTCTCAGGGTCAACGACGGCGACGTCGACGACGGCGACGACGAAGCTTGATTTTCGGCGACACGAGCTCCTTAACGCCATGGTGTTAAAGTGTGAATGCGAGAAGAGGTGCTATGAGTATAGCCTTGGCCCGTAGCACGTCTGTGATTAGTTTGAGTGAAAAAGAAAAATTTCATTCTTGTAACGTTCCAATGACGCTGCTCTCTTTCTGTCAAAATTGCTGATTGGGCGAGTTGGAGGAACATGATTCGAAATGACCAGCGCGAAAAGAGACGGGGACAAGAGAAGAAACACTGACGACAGGACGGGCGTTGACTACCCTTTTGTTAAAACAGAAGGAAACCACCCTCGACTGACAGGTGGTCGCCGCCACAAGGTTGACCAGCGTTATGGCAGAATTGTGCTTAGGTGGACGACCTAGAAAAGAGCCTAATGTAGAAGAAATACATTCAATCAACTTTTCCATGTCGTCCACCTAAGAAAATTCTGCCATCACGCTGGTCAACCTTGTGGATGAGACCACCTGCCAGTCGAGGGTGGTTTCCTTCTGTTTGAAGAAGAGGTTAGTGAGCGCCCGTCCTGTCGTCAGTGTTTCTTCTCTTGTCCCCGTCTGTTTTCACGCTGGTCATTTCAAATCTCTTTCTGTCTCTTAACATTACCCCTAGAATTTTTTCCTTTTATCATGACTCACTGTGCAGTCTTAAGTTTAATTCCCAGCCTCTCGTTAATCTCCACTGTTTACCCCCATAGCTGAGCATTGAAAGAATACAGGCTGATGATGCTGTTATGTACTGACAGTGTTGATCCGATATCTCACAAAAGGAACGTTCAACATTTCTTGCTGGTGCTCCCTCACAGGACAGTAACAAATAAACTGAAAAACAAAAACAAATAAGGGATCTACGAGAAATTATGGAAAAGGGATGAGTATAACACAAAACGGCGCAAGAACAATGTGGATAAGGGAATAAACATGACTTAATGGTATATCATGCGGCATTAGGAGCAGAAAATAGACATAGGTGAAACATGTAATATGTAGCCCGATAGCTTTAAGAGATTTTCAAGGCTAGGCACAAGTAGTTAAAGATAGTAGAGTGTCTGTTGCAGAACAAGGCAAGGAAGTTTGTAGGGAACAGGGTGGCCATGCTAGTTCCAGAAGAGAGGTGATTCGAGAATGGGTGCCCTTGTTGTGCTGTGGGATGGGATGGCATATTGCGCTCTTTTTTTCATTTTCTTTTATAAATGCTGCGGTCTTGAAAAACAAGAACACCGCACGTGGGTACATAAATTTGTATAACACCAAAGGACAAAAAGAAAAAAAATACAGCAGACAAGGTGCCATCAGCAGCGAAATCACTACATCACACTGTATCCTTACCACAGCATTAGAATACACATACTATAGTCGTTGAGCCAAGCATATAACAGGTTATAATCAAGCACTTTGAGTAAAATAGCACAAATTACTGAGGAAACGAACACTCAAAAATTCGTCACTTATTGCAGCAGCGGCTGAAAATAAGACAAATAATTCTGTTCTACTATATGACCAGCAAGGTTGTTCCATTCGATAATAGTTTAGGAAAACAGCAATATTTGTAGCAGTTCGTTCTTGTGGATAAACGTTTTACGGAAAGAGGATGTCGCAGGCGTGTAGCATAACCACTACAGTAACTGGCAATTTTCAAGATGTCAATGTTGTAACGCCCATTATTCAAATGAAAAAGAATTTCAAGCGACAACAACAATTCCTATCCGTAACGTATGGTAAGCCACCTTTTTAAAGAAGATTAGTGATAGAGGTGCGGCCATCTTTGGGTTACAAGATGCGCAATGTCAGCATTTTTGGATATAGAAAGAGTAATTTTTCCTCTGTTTTGCAGATATCAGCGACAGAGACATCATGACTGAGATGGATGAAGCTGATGGCCTTCAAGAACAAAGCGAACGTATTTAATAGCTCGGCTGCGCAGCAAAACTGGTGACCAGGGCCTGTGTTTACACTTCGATCTTTCGAGGCATTCATCTCTACAGGCTCTCAACGATTGGCTGAAGCGGCGCAGGCGGATGTGCTGCTCAGCTGCACTGCAAAGCATCGTTGCACCAGCCTTGAAGATAGTGGGGTGCATATGAATACCAGAATGCACTTAATGCGGTAACCATGTTTCTTCCAGCATAGCCTCTCACAATGCAGATCGGGCTGCAGTGTCTTCGAAGTCTTGGAGGCACGTCAGTGATGAAACGAGTGCTTATAGCATGTTTATAGTTTAGATGTGCACAGCTGTGACAAAGTGCAATCGCTAAGACAAAATTATCTTTCTGGAGTCAATAAAGTTGAATAACACGTGCCGCCTTCAACACATGTCTCGTCTTTAATGTCTAACACGTAGCCATGACGATAAGCAAAACAACTAGACGTAACCAGAAATATACCGTACCTCTCGCTACGTACATCCTGACATAGCTGAGCTAAGCCACTACCAATTTTTATCAAGATATTTTAGAATGGGATGGTGATGATCTCATCGCACCAAGTTCCAGGCCCGTTCCAGGCTTCCGCGTCCTAGCCGCCGGCGTAGTCGGCGTAACCGGTTGTTCAAGTAGCAGAGCGAAACGCCACCAGGAAGGTGTCTGTCAGGTGGCTGCCAGAAGAACCAGGAGGATAGCTAGCAACGTAGCACACCACCTACCAGCCGTGAAGAGCTGTGTTCAAATTTCGCAGTTACTGGATATAGTAATCGTCTTTCAATGTTTTTTAAAAGAAAAACTGTTTACGAAACTGCGGCACCGTTGAGGTTTTTTAACCGCACACGCGAACGATGCAAGCGCCGCAACATTTACTACTGCTTTAACCAATGAAAGAGTGCTTACGAGCCTCTCGAGGAATCAGAATTAGAATACTGGTCCTACTGTATACTTTCTCATACTCATAACTGCCAAGACAAATTACTTTGATGTATGAAGAAGGTATGCCGCCAAGCAGCATACGGTT